>NW_024070213.1:89899778-90156502 GCF_014754425.2 Oryx dammah | reverse complement strand
TCCATGTGTAGAGTCTTCTCTTGTGTTGTTGGAAGAGGGTGTTTGCTATGACCAGTGCATTTTCTTGGCAAAACTCTATTAGTCTTTGCCCTGCTTCATTCTGCATTCCAAGGCCAAATTTGCCTGTTACTCCAGGTGTTTATATTTGGTAATGTGGCAGTCCTAGATCTCATTTTTATGAATTTATAGATAAATTCCTAGATATGCTCACATACAACATATTAATTAGATATTAATTTCATAATAATCAACATTAATTGCAGCATTTTTGCAAAAACAAAACAACTGGAGACTAAGACATTCATTTCTAGAAGATTCAGGTTAAGTAAATTCATACTCCACATACTAAAATACCAAGCAGCTGTTAAAAATAATGAGACATATGATGTGAGATCAAATGTAATAGCCCCTTTCCCATCAAATGACAGTTTTGTTTTTTTTTAAATTACTGAGACCCGAGAGAAAATTACTGAGGATTCTTTTAAAATAATGATGCCAGGGCTTCCCTGGTGTCTCAGAAGGTAAAGTGTCTGCCTGCAATGCAGGAGACCTGGGTTTGATCCCTGGGTTGGGAAGGTCCCCTGGAGAAGGAAATGGCAACCCATTCCAGTATTCTTGCCTGGAGAATCCCATGGACAGAGGAGCCTGGTGGGCTACAGTCCACGGGGTCGCAAAGAGTCAGACACGACTGAATGACTTAAAAAAAAAAATGATGCCAACATCATTCCTATACAGATGCACTAAGAAGTCGTATGTAAAATGGTATCGTATTTTGTATGATGTTTCTGACTAGATGGATGACAAATTACTAAGGCAAGGATCAAGAAAAATCTAAATATCGTTTCTCGAATTGGTCTGTGGAGCATGATTGAACCCTATACAGAGCAAGGTTCTGATTTTTTGAAAGAATTTATAGAGTGTAGCAGTTACTCTGTATTGCAGATTAAAAGGAGATTTATGTGATATAAGGACTTCCCTGGTGGCTCAGACGGTAAGGCATCTTGTCTACAATGTGGGAGACCCAGGTTCAATTCCTGGGTTGGGAAGATCCCCTGGAGAAGGAAATGGCAATCCACTCCAGGACTATTGCCTGAAAAATCCCATGGACAGAGGAGCCTGGTAGGCTACAGCCCATGGGGTCACAAAGAGTCGGACACGACTGAGCGACTTCACTTTCACTTTCTTTAACTTATGTGATATAAACATTCAACTGGACAATGGGTAGGAAAAATTAATTGAAATTGGCACCAAAAGATGTGTGACAGAATGCATAATCATTGCAATTCTGTTTTTTCTTCCTCTCTCGATCCTGGACTAACAATTTTTTTAGTAAACGGAATATGCATATGGATTCCAAAAGAAGGCAGAAGAGATTCCAAATTCACTTATCTGGGTAAAAAAACAAGGTAGGTCTACATATATTGATTCAGAAAGGTATCCGAGATACATTGTGAAATTAAGAGAACAGAGTTTAAGAAATCGAGGTGCAGAACAGTATGATCCTACATATACAAAACAAATTGTGTTGGTATATGTCTAGTTTAAGAACCTTTTATAGTGGTTAACTGTGGGGAATGGAATGGGACATATTTAATTTTCTTTCCTTATTTCCATTTGGATTTTGTGCATTTAAAAAATACTTTTTAATAAAAAAAAATAACCATTCCAATCAAGGCATGATTAATTTTAGCCATCTTTTTTTTCATTACTAGATGACACACTTCCAATCAAAAGGACCAAAGTGTGCAACCAGTCATATTAAATAAGTCAGAAGGAGAAAGACAAATACCATATCACTAATATGTGCAACCTAAAATATGGCACAAATGAACCTATCTACAAAACAGAAAGACTCACAGACATAGAGATCAGACTTGTGGTTGCCAAGGGAGGAGATGGGGGAGGGAGGACTGGGAATTTGCAATTATCAGATGTAAACTATTATATATAGGATGGATAAATAAGGTCCTACTGTACAGCACAGGGAACTATATTCAATATCCTGTAATAAGCCATGATAGAAAGGAATATAAAAATAATAAAAAAATGTTTCTATGAAGTAAAAGAAAATGGGATAGTATCTACTCCATTGGATTGATCGGAAGCATTACATGAAACAGCCTGGTAGAGGACCAAGCAAGAAGCAAACTTTTGATAGTAGCAATTAACTATTACAGTTATTTACAGGAAACCCACTCACACACACACACACACATCTGTCCTTGGCACCACTTCTTCCTTAGGCTCAGATTTGTACCAAGGAACACTTGTCAGCTGGGAACTTAATGATCACGTTTTCTTAACCTTAGATTCACAATTCTATTGCAATTTCTCCCACTGCCCTTGGACCATCTCATCTATTAGCTCCCTCTTATTTCTCTGAGAAGCTGTTTCCCAGAGCCCAGATACTTCCTCTGCCCATATCCCCACTCATATGAAACCCCTGAGCTTAGAGGTGATTTCTGCCTGATCAGACAGACAGGTCTATCAGGTCAGGGCATTCATACGCTCATAGTATGGAAACAGCCATGGAAGACACAAAGTGATATGCAATAACGTCTCAACTTTTATTGACTTCCTGCCCCCCAGGGGACCCTGCTTCTACTGACTCAGTGCCTCAGAACTTTGGTGTCTGACATCTCAGACACCACTTTGCCATCCACGAGCCTGAGGGTGGTGGTCTTCTGGATGGTTTGCCTGGAGTTGCTGCTGTCCAGAGCGTCGCTAAGACTGTAACAGAAGACAAAGCCCCAGTTATAAACAGCTCCGAAGAGAAAAGAGAAACAAAGAAAATGAAGAAAAATAAGCCTGGCCTTATTTCCTAATTCCCCTTTAGCTGCTTAAGCCAAATTCCACCTGTGCCTTAAGAACAGCTAGGGACAACACTTGGTCAATTCTCTTCTTGGGGCACGCACAGAGCTCCAGCCCAGTGCTCAGTGGGCCAATGAACAGGCATATGGGGGCTTAGGGATAAGTGGTAGCTTGATCCTGGCTTCTAGGGGTAGGAAGAGAGCCTCACTCACCTGAAATCCTCCCCATCTTCCAGCAGACGGCGGTAGGTATTGATCTCAGCCTCCAGCTTGACCTTGACATTCAGCAGGGCCTCGTACTCCTGGGTCTGGCGTTGCCCCTCTGCCCGGGTCTGGGCCAGCTCTGACTCCAGGTGCAGGAGGACTCCGTTGAGCTGCTCCATCTGCATGGCGTAGCGGGCCTCCACTTCCCTCAGACTGTTCTCCAAGCTGGCCTTCTGCAGGGGCACAGGGAGGAGAGTGGGGTGAGACAGAGTGGAGAGAAAGACTCTGCAGCTTTCAGCCCTCTTTGAAACTTTGTTGAGTGCCTACTATTTGCCAGGCACTAGGCTAGTGGGTAGGAGCAGTGGGAAATGCAATGGGAGAAACAACTGTTTCCAGCGAAAGGAACTGAGGGTTCTTACCAGATTTCTCATGGAGTCCAGGTCGATCTCCAGGGACTGGACGGTGCGCCTCAGCTCTGTGAGGGTCATCTCAGCAGCTCCTATCTCAGCGGTCTGCGAGGTGACCACTGTGGTGCTCTCCTCAATCTGCAGGGTGGATACGGTCCTCAGGTTCCTCCTTCTCCATCAGCCTCCCTCCCGCACCCTCACGCCTCTGTGCCGAGCCTGGCATCCATCATTCTCTTGTACCTGCTGGGACCAGTACTTGTCCAGCTCCTCTCGGTTCTTCTGAGCCAGCTCGTCATACTGGGCCCGGATGTCTGCCATGATCTTGCTAAGGTCCTGAGGTTTGGGGGCATCCAACTCCACGGTCAGCCCAGAGTTGGCAATCTGGTTTTGTAGACCCTTTACTTCCTAAAAGAGAGAGGGACAAATGTGAGGAAGGTCTCAGGGTCAGAGCTCCAGGAAGCCTCTCTATCTGTGACTGCCTCTTCCAGGAGTCCTACAGGATCAGTTGCGGAACAGAACTGAGAAATCTTTTGACTTTGCTCTCTGGGCAATGCCAATTCTGGGCTTCTACTCCATATGGGTAAAATGCCCACTGTTAACCACCCATGCCTGCTGCTCACAGGTGGTGGTTTCTCTCTCCTTTCTTCACCCTGTCCCTCCATCTACTGAACTACTCCTTGCACCTTCCTCCCTCACCATCCTCTATCACATCTCACCTCTACTGCTAGCTGTTTCCACCTTGGTTCTCATCTCATCCTCTCACCCATGTCTTTTTGACCTCACCATGCTATAATTCCGGTTAACCACTAAGCATGGCAACAGTCTGATTAAGAAGTGCTTAGGCTGGTAGTTCTCAACTTCCCTGTAAGTCTTCTTGTACGTGGCTTGTTCCATCTACTCCCCGACCCCTGACTTGTCTTGACCCCCTGGTGGCCAGGGGCCACTGCTTGCCTCCTCATGGTTCTTCTTCATGAAGAGCAGCTCCTCCTTGAGAGCCTCGATCTCAGTCTCCAGCTGCAGCCTGGTGACATTGGTGTCATCGATGACCTTGCGGAGCCCGTGTATGTCACTCTCCACAGACTGGCGCATGGCCAGTTCCGTCTCATACCTAAGGGGAATGGAGGTGATCAGAAGGCCCATGCCTCTGGTCCCAAACCTTCTCAACCCATGCCACCTCCTAAAAGCAGCCTCATGCCCACTGCACACCATCCACCTGAAGTCAGGAATCAAGCACTAAGCCTCTGAAAACCATTCCTGGCACTTGCGGGGCAGAGTTCTTCACACTGAGTTACATGAAGAATAAATTGATGGTGCTTTACTCTCATCCACCCAGCTCCACCCACAACTGAACAAAATCCCCTTGACCCCAGCTTCCTAAACCCCCAGCCTTACTTGACTCTGAAGTCATCAGCAGCAAGACGGGCATTGTCAATCTGCAGAACAATGCGGGCGTTGTCCACAGAATTTGCAAAAATCTGGGGATATTGTAAACAGAGGTTGCTCCGTGAATAGGAGTTAAGTGATGAGGTGGGCTGAGTGGAGGGTGTTATGTGTCTCTGAAAAAACCTTCCTGGTCCCTGGAATAACCAGAGGCTCTCCTCGTATACCGAGGCCCTTCCACTTGTGCTCCTCATACTGCTCCCTCCTTTCCTGGACTCCCAAATCCCACCTTTCCCAGTCTCCCACTGCCTCTCTTTCTAGGCCTCTGCTGGCTGGCCTGTCTACTAAATGAGCAGCTACTGAAGAGTCCTCTCCCAGGTTCTCTCCAGTTTTTTAGTGCACCTGCTCAGCGACAGCCCCATTGGCCTCTTCCACAGGTAGGCCGTCTGTTTACTCCAGGATGACTCAGCCTTAGCCACATCCGCTTAACCCCTCCAACTGTCTTCCAGAAGCCAGAGTGTCTGTGTCCTCTGTGTGGGCCTGTTTCACCTCCCTGCATGCTGTCCACTCCTCTGTGAAGCTCCCCCTCCTCGTCCCACTCTCCCCCGGGGAAGCTCTCCCGCGCCCTTTCAGCCACCCTTGGGGTCCCCGTGAAGCGGGGGTGGGGAGGCGGCGTGTATGGAAATCCGGGACATCCCTAATCCCCGCCGGGTGGAGTTGGGGGCGGGGCGGGAGATAGGGAGGGGAGGAGTGCATACACCTCCCCCTACTAAAATTCCTTTCCTTGGGGTAGGGGGAGGAGGGAGAAGGGAGTGGGTGATTGGAGGGTCACACTGGTTGGGAGTGGGAGCCACTCCTGCCGTGCCCGCTCACCTGAGCCCTCAGGTCCTCGATGATCTTCAGGTAGTGTCCCCAGTCTCTGACCTGGGGTCCCTTCTTCTCCAGGTGTTCCCGGATTTTGCTCTCCAGTCTCCGGTTATCCGCCTCCAGGCTCCTCACCTTCTCCAGGTAGGAGGCCAGGCGGTCATTCAGGTCTTGCATGGTTTCCTTCTCGCCCTGGATGCCCCCTACACCCACCAGACCCCCGGCCATCCCGGCGCCCAGGTTCCCAGACCCCCAGCCGCCCCGGACGCTGGTGGTGCGGGACACGGAGATCCGGGAGCCCGAGCCCCCGGCGCCTGCATAGACGCTGGCCGCGCTGCTGGCCGGTCGGACCCGGTGACCCGACGACTGCACGGAGCCCAGGGACCGGTAGTTGGAGAAGGTGGATTGGGCGCTGAAGCTCATGATGTTTGTTCTCGAGGAAAGAGCGAGGCCAGGACTCTAGGTGCTGGGCGGTGTAGTGTGTGAGGTCCGCAACTCAAGTTATAGCTCCCAGGGATGGGGGGGGTGGGGTCCGGCCCGGCAAGCCCCGCCCCCGCCATCAGAGTCGCCGCGGAAGCCTGGTCACAGGTGGGACCGCGGGGACTTGGCGCCCTTGGTTCCTCACCCTCCTGGCCTTTCCCCGCCCCCTCTGCACCGCCCCACCAAGGCCTCCCTCCACCCCCCAGGGAGGGGGTGAGTGAGTGGGCCCGGGCCAGCCAAGGGCAGAAGGTGAAGTTGACTCTGGCAGCTGGGATTTCAGGGCAGGAAATGACGTTATTGTACCCCTCTCTCCCAGGTGAGGAAGTACTGGCCTCCTAGAGAATTTGGGGGATGAGTGTCGAGTTGTGTGTGTCTTTCTCCTCAGCCTGCAGGCCAAGTTCTCGCCTGCAGGGGGCGTCTTGGGGGAAATCCCAAAGCCGCAGGAGTCCTGGGGAAGAAAAGCTGGGGGCTGACGGAGAGGAAGAGAGACGCCATCCTGAGCCTCAAGTCCCGCTGGTTTACTCTCGCCCCTGCTGCCCGTTGTTCCCTAGCACACACTCAGACGTGTGCTGTCATTGCCCACGGACACACTCACTCACCAGTTACGTTCAGACTCCTGAAAACTCACCCTGAACCTCCCCTCCCCTGTGCCTCACCTCACTCCCATGGAGGCCTGGTCTCCTTGGGAGTGCTTTGTGGTCTCAGCTGGAGTCTTCACTTCAACACACCTGCGTATCAGCCTTACCCACACCCTTGGGTAAACAAATAATTTCTGAGCACTCGCAGTTTAACAAATATTTGTTAGGCACCTACTGTGTGTCAGGCCCTGTTCTAATTGCCTGGAAAGCAGCAGGGAGAAAAGACCAGTAATCCCTCATGGAGACTGAGAGGAGAAACATTCTAGCTGACACTCAGCCCTGGTGGCCAGCTTGATCTCCCCCTTACCAGGACTTTTCTGCAGGCCCCTTGGTTTCCTCCAGAGGTTCCCTGCATCCCATGCCTGTCTCCAGGGGGCTGCCTCCTCCAGGAAGCTTATGTCAGGACATGGGTGAGACAATGGAGGTAGGGAAGTACCCCCTTTCCCCTTCACCTCAGAACCCGGATGGTGACCCCCTGTTGAATGAGCTGGAGGAATCCTGAGATACTGGGCCTTCAAGTCTGTCACCACTGGAAGCTCGTTTGTCTGGCAGGGCCTGGCATTACACGCCTGTCTGTACTCTTTGCTCTGGAGTGGACCTATTGATTCTTATCAAGCTGCCAGCTGAACTGAAGAGAAGAGGGCAGACAGGAAAGGAGGCCTGGGAAGAGAAGGGGTCCCAGGAATAATTAGATCAGTGGACCAGGCAGGCACAGGTCAAATGAGGGACTTGGCCTTGGATCATCCCAGTCCTGGCATCTTCTGTTGGGGAGAGGCCCCTACCCAGCCCCCACACCCAGCTGGAGCTGGCTAGGGGAGGTCAGAGTAGGAAATGGCCAGGGGAGGGTTAGGGTCTGCTGAAGGCCAAGAGGCAAATGAGATGCAAATTTGCATACAAATGAATGACCACTAGGTTTGCCTGGAAGATTTTTGGGAGCTTAGAAGTCCCAGACAGTCAAAGAGGTTTCTCCTGCTTTCACCTTCACATTCTCCCATGGGGTCCCAGAATTGTCTTGTTGTGCAGAATTGCACAATAAGGTGTAGAGATTACATATATGATGTATTGCCTTTGCTGTTTTTGCTTACCTTGAAGTCAGCCAATTTGGGTACATTGCCAGCTGTGTGACCTTGGGGAAGTCACTTGACTAGGCACTTCAGTTTCTTCTCTTGTAAAAGGAGAAGAAAGCGTGACCAGTCTAACTCCTGGGATGGCAGTGGATACTTGTGTTAATTATCACTCACGTATTCACTGAACAAATGCTGATTACTTACTGTGGGGTAAATCTCCAAAAGGGCAGATGTCTCCAGGATATAAGGACTCTTTCTAAGTCACTTAAGACCCCTGGGGGACTTTGAATTCCATCAGGGATCAGGTCCAGATCTAAGGATTCTTATCTAAGCTCTTTCCAGATCATTCTCTGACTGCTGCCTGACTCCAACAGCCTGGGACATTTTGGGGCCTGGGGAGGGAGGCGCTGTCTGGGGGTGGTGGAGGAACGCTGCCAGCTGCGTCTTATCTCCTATAGCTGATGTTAGTGACCACATTCCCACATTCCTGACCTCTTGCAGCGCACTGGGGCAGATACTGACCTCAGGTTTCCAGCACCAGCCTGCCCTTTTCCACCACATCGAGATTCCTCTGTGGTTCAGAGCAGTTTCACTTTTATCTGAATGTCTCTGGGAGAGCTGGGGAGGGGGCATTTTTGAGCACCCTGGTTCCCAGCGCTGAGGCTCTGAGTTGGGGGTGGGAGGCCAGGTGGGAAGGGGGATGGGTGATTGTGAGGCCAGTCCCGGGTGAAGGGGGAGCAGGAGGGGCCCTTGAGAGAGGCCAGAACAAAGACATTGAAGAGAAGGCTAGCTGAGTAAAGGGACTTGGCTCAGGGGGGGGGTGGTCCTGAAGGAGGGGAAATGGTCCCCACCTCCATCCTGCCCTGGGTTCCGGTGTCCTGCTGAGGGGTCGCTGGGGAGCTGGGGACCTGAGAGACAGGTTTAATTCCTGAGTAAAGTCTGAGATGACCCTGATAAGGAGGGGTCAGCTCTTTCCTCCCCCTCCCTACACTCTCCCAGGGAGGGCGGAAGCCACAGCCCTGGGAGAACTAGATAGTGGGGGGATTAAGGGATTGGGGGATCATGAGGACCTGGAGCCCCTTAGGCTTTGCTTTATCATTTAGGCTATAAATTTTGTACCCAACCCTGAGGAGGTGGTTGTTTAGAAAAGGAACTGAAATGTGAGGGTGGGGGTCTATAGCGGGCAGTTATGGGGTGGGGTGAGGGTTGGGCATGAGTCTGATTCTCCTCATCTTCTCCAACAACTGAAGGATAGAGAATGACTCCAGACAGGATTTCCAAAAGTGCGTGTGTTGCAGGCAGTGAGAGGTCCTTGCAGGGACAGTAGGGGGCAGTGAGGCGGGTGAGCAGTTGGCCTGGGAGGCTCCCTTCAGCTCCCCTCAGTGGAGGGCCTGGCTTGCAGGCTGCCCACAGGAGGACTGCAAGGGGTCCTGAGTCAGGGGCAAAGCCTGAGAGGAAGAGAACAGACAGAGGAGGGGTGGGAGGGAAACCCGAGGGAAAAGAGTCTGGGGCTGTGTGAGAATTCTTGGCATGTAAGGGAAGCTCCGTAAATGACTTTGATTCAAACCATTAATGAAAAGGGGGCTCTAGGAGAGGCGGTGGCGGGGGTGATCAGGAAATGTGGTTAGGTAGGCTGTGGAGGCCGGTGGGATGATGGGGATGGCGACTGTGTTGGGAGCAGGAACCCATGAGAATCCCTCATGACTTTTGGAAATTTCTTTGAAAGTGTCTTTGTGCCCTGTGGAGGCCCTGGACCTGCCTGTCCAGTGTCAGTAGAAGAGGGCTTCTGAGAGTTCTGTCCAGGCCCTGTCCCTAGGGTTCGGAAGGTTAAAGAAGGCTCTGGTACTTTTATATCATTACTTCAGTTGGATTTGTATCCTGGCTTGTTTTCCAGGGATAAAAGTCAGCCCTGAGAAGCATTTAGTTGTCCAGGAATCTCCAGTGATAAAGCTCAGAGAAATCGGGCCCTTCTGGAGTCCCCTCAGCTCCCTGGGGTCCCCTGCGGTCTCCTCTGACAAAGGCAGCTCTCACCTACCAGGGCAGGGGTGGCCGTTCCTATTCTTATAACCTCTTCCCCTTCCCTACTTCTGACCCTGGTGCTCCTGGTCACTCTCCAGGTACCTCAACGCCATCCCCCAGCCCATCACCTCCTTTCAGTCTGCCAAGAGGCGGGTGGGGCATAGAGTGAGTGTGGCACTTGGTGTCCAAAGACCTGGGTTCAGGGTTCCACTGCTGGCTGGGTGAGCTTGGGCAAATTTACCTGCCTTGGTCTCCTCGGTTATAGAATAAGGATAGTAGTTATATCTGCAACTAGAGCTGAAGAAGGAAATGGCAGTCCACTCCAGTACTATTGCCTGGAAAATCCCATGGACAGAGGAGCCTGGTAGGCTACAGTCTATGGGGTCAGAAAGAGTCGGACACAACTGAGCAACTTCACTTTCACTTTCAGAGTTTTCATGAGGATCAAATGTGACAGGCTGCCTGGAAGAGCTTTGACAGCAGAATAAGCTAGTCAGTTTCCTTTCTTGTCTGGTTTGCCCACATTTATTCCTTTTCTTCCCAGACCCTTTATTTCACTTTCACTACCTTCTAGCCTTCTGCTCCCTGCTTGTCACTATTTCTTTTACTTTCGTCTTGAGCACGGGGCAGGGGTGACTAAAACTGAGTCTATGGAAAAGGGATGAAATGGAAAAGTAGAGTGTCTGAATACCCATTTCAAACTCATCCCATCAACGTCCACATCTCTATCAGCCTCTCTTGCTTTGGCTTGGAACCTGGCAGATCTACCAGCAATGTCTGGGGAAACTGTCCTGTGAGCAGCTAGACAAGCAACGCTACAGCTTGAGTGAGGCATGAGGTATGGAATGCAGCTTGTGGGGCCAAGGCTAGCCCTCAGGGCCTTTGCACAAACTGGAGGAAGTCAGCCTCCTTGTCTCTTTGGCCTGGTGCCCTTGTGCAATGACCAACTTGCACAGGCAGATGTGGTAGCGCTGTCTGAAACCACCTCCCTTGGGGATTTGGGGAAAACCCTGGTGTGGATGAGCTGGCCCGTGATAAAAGATCAGACAAAAAAGTGGGCAGAGTCTGCACAAAGGGACCCAAGGCAAGAAGAGGAGGAAGAGACAGAGGAAAAAGAGAAGAGAAAGGAGAGGAGGTCCAGACGCCAGTCCGCTCCCAAAAGAGGCCAGGGGAGAGGGCTGTCATGAAAGCCAAAGAGAAGGAATTTCAAGGAGGGGCAGACACACACAGAGATCATGGGGGCTGAGGACAAACACAGCACTTCCGATAAAGCGATGGAGACCAAAGCCAGGTGCTGAAAGGACAAGGTGTAAGTGGCTAGTGCTAAGTGGAAGCAGAATGTAAGCTTTTCTTTTTAATAAGTTTGGGGTAATTCCCTGGTAGTCCAAGGGTTAGGACTTTGAGCTTCCCCTGCTGGGGTCCAGGTTCAATTCCTAGTCGGGGAGCTAAAATCCTGGACTGAGTGGTTGAGTGGCATTGCCAAAAACAATGTTTGTATATACATAAACATACATATGTATGTATATACAAACTTTTTGCATATATATGTATATATAATATGTATGTGTGTAGATTTTGTTTGTTTAGCTGTTTAGTTTCTAAGTCATGTCCAACTCTTTTGTGACCCTGTGGATCCCATAGACTGTAGCCCTCCAGGCTCCTCTGTCAATGGGATTTCCCAGGCAAGAATACTGGAGTGGGTTGCCATTTCCTTCTCCTGGAGATATTCCCAACCCAGGGATCCAACCCGGATCTCCTGCATTGCAGACAGATTCTTTACCATCTGAGCCACCAGGGAAGTTCCGAGTGTGTATCTTTTTTTAAAATAGTTGTATTTATTGTTGGCAGTGCTGGGTCTTCCTTGCTGCATGGCTTTCTCAAGTTGTAATTCGTAGGCTTCTCATTGCAGTGGCTTTTTTGTTGCAGAGCACAGGCTCAGTAGTTGTCGCACATAGGCTTAGTTGTCTAGCAATAAGTGGAACCTTTCCCGACCAGGGATCGAACCTGTGTCCCCTGCATTGGCAGGCGGATGCTTTACCACTGAGCCACCAGGGAAGCCTCCTGTGTGTGTATCTTTAAACAAAGAATTCGCCTACAATGTAGGAGACTGGGTTCAACTAAGTTTGTCAGGGATGGAAAGGAGAAAATGGGGTGATATCTTGTTGTAGGTAGCAAGGTTGATGGAAGGTGTCCTCAGGATGGTACTTGGTACTCTTTAGCCAGGCTGATCAACAATTAAACAAGCGATGACAATGGAGTGAGGTTAGTGCTGTGCCTAAGAGGCTGGAGGAAGTGACATTTCAGCTGAACCCTGAAGAGGGCTAGTACTAGTAGGTGGCAGACCTGGAGTTTGTCTTATGTAGCCTCTACATGTTTCTGCCTCCCTACCAATGTGAGGAGCAGGACAGAGACAAAAGGAGTCTATATCTACATGCATGCAGTACACTAGGTTATGTGAAGGTCACGTAACATGGCTATGATGAGGTCAGCCACATATGAATCTGTATCCTCGGGGAATATCTTGCTGAGAGAGGGAGGGAGTGGTGGAAACTCAGAAGCAAGGGAATCTAGGCTTACCACATTGTTGAAATAGACTCTTGGGGTGGGTTGAGTGGGAAAGCTAAGGCAAAGAAGACCTCACAGGAAAAGGAGTTTAGGGCTTGGGAGCTGACATGACGGATGGCAGCAGCTGTCTGGAAAACAAGGGAGCATGCGATGTGGCATGTCAGAGAGGAGACTGTCAGAGTTTGAAGTCAGAGCCGATGATATCATTCTAGCGTGGCCGAAGGTGCTGAAAACCACCGAGTTAAGCGTCTGCCTGCAATACGGGAGACCCAGGTTCGATCCCTGGGTTGGGAAGATCCCCTGGAGAAGGAAATGGCAACCCACTCCAGTATTCCTGCTTGGAGAATCCCAGGGACAGACGAGCCTGGTAGGCTACAGTCCATGGGGTTGCAAAGAGTCAGACACGACTGAGTGACTTCACTTCACTAAACATCTTAAGGAAAAGAAAGGATAGGGAAAAAAGCATACATTTTAGAGTCAAACAGATCTAACGTTCTAGTTCTGTTGTTTGCCTGCTGAGTGACGTCGTTCACGTCAGTGCCCAAATCAGTGAACTTCCCTGTGTAAGTTTCACCAGTTTCCTTGTCTGGTGTTGCAGGAATTAAGTGAGCCTGGTAGGGCCTGCAGCTCCCCTGCCTCCTTCTGGAAGAATTATCAGCATGGAAGTTCAAGTCTCTCAGTTTGGTTCAGTTCCACAGTGAGTTGGGGATACAGAGATAAATAAGAATCAACAATTATCAAGAAGACTATTAGAGGGACAGATAACTGTATGATAGGTGCTATGAAACGTCCTAAGGTACTATCACAGGATGGAATAATTCATCCATTCATTAACAATTTGTAAGGCAACTGTTTTGTGCCAGCCATGTTCTAGGCTCTTGGGGGTACAGCAAAGAAAAGTTAGATGAGGTTGCTGCTCTTACAGAGGTCACATTTTATGTGTTGAAGGATTGGGATCAGGGAGAACCTCATGTAGAAGGGAATGCGCCAAACTTCAAAAAATGAGCAGGAACTTGCTAGAGAAACAAGGGGGTCAAGGAGAATTCTTTCCAGGTAAAACAACCAGCACTGAGACCTGTTACAGTATCCAACAGAGTCCCCTCCTCTGAGTTTCAGACCTGTATCTCCTGAACATCACTGGCTATTGTAGCCAGTTGGAGATTTCCAATCTTTTTTCATGTTTTTACTTTCTCATTTTTGGCCTCATCTGGAAGCTTGTAGGATCTTAGCTCCTAGACCAGGATTTGAACCCATGCCCTCGACAGTGAAAGCATGGCATCCTAAACACTGGAATTGCCAAAGAAATCTTAAAGCTATTAGATCTAAGGCATCTGTTTCTTTCTTTCTTTAAAAGCATTCAGGAATAAAACCACCATAGGACCCAGCAATCCCACTCCTAGGCATGTACCCTGAGGAAACCAAAATTGAAAAAGACACATGTATCCCATTGTTCACTGCAGCAGTATTTACAACAGCTAGAACATGGAAGCAACCTAGATGTCCATCGACAGATGAATGGATAGAGAAGCTGTGGTACAAATACACAATGGAATATTACTCAGCCATAAAAAGGAACACATTTGAGTCAGTTCTAATGAGGTGGATGAACCTAGAACCTATTATACAGGGCGAAGTGGGTCAGAAAGAGAAAGATAAATATCATATTCTAATGCATATATATGGAATCTAGAAAAATGGTACTGAAGAGTTTATTTATAGGGCAGCAATGGAGAAATAGACATAGAGAAAAGACTTATGGACATGGGGAGAGGGGAGGAGAGGGGAGATGTACAGGAAGAGTAACATGGAAACTTACATTACCATATGTAAGACAGATAGCCAATGGGGAATTTGCTGTATGGCTAAGAAACTCAAAGAGGGGCTCTGTATCAACATAGAGAGGTGGGATGGGGAGGGAGATGGGAGGGAGTTCAAAAGGGAGGGGATTATATGTATACATATGGCTGATTCATGTTGAGGTTTGACAGGAAACAACGAAATTCTGTAGAGCAATTATCCTTCAATTAAAAAATAAATAAATTGAAAAATTCAGATTTATTGAGGTACAATCTGCATACAATAATGTTCACTCTTTTAGGGATACGGTTCGATGGGTTTTGACAAATGATACAGTTATAGATCTGCCACCGTAAATCAAGATATAAAACTTTTAATCACCTCAAAAAGTGCCATTGTACTCTTTCATAGTCAATCTCCCTCACCCACCCCCAACTCCAGCAACCATCAGTTTGCTCCTATCATTTTTCCTGTTTCAGAATGTCATGTAAATTGAATCACACATGTAGCCATTTGTCTCTTAGATCTTTCACTTAGCATGATGCTTTTGTGTTTCATCCATGTTATTGTGTGTATCAGTAGCTTGTTCCTTTTTATTGCTTATCTGTTGTTTAGTGGATAAGTTGTGTCTGATTCTTTCTGCGACCGCAGGGACTTAGCCCACCAGGCTTCTCTGTCCATGGGATGTTCCTGGCAAGAATACTGGAGTAGATTGCCCTATCCTACTCCAGGAGATCTTCCCGACCCAGGGATTGAACCCGTGTCTCATGCGTTGTCAAGCAGGATCTTCACCACTGAGCCACCAGGGAATATTGCTGTGTAGTATTCCATTTTTGTGGAAGTACACAACTTGTTTATTCATTCACCAGTACATGGATATTTGAGTTGTCTCGAGTTTTTAGTGGTTATGAATAAAGCTGCTGTAAATATTTGTGTACAGTTCCCTGTGTGGATTTATGTTTTCATTTCTCCTGGATAAGAGAAATGGGATGGTGGGTTGTATGATAGGAATGGGATGGTGGGTTGTATGATAAGTATATGTTTAACTTTATAAGAAACTGCCAAACTTTTTTTTTTCAATTGAAATATAGTCAATTTACAATATTGTGTTCAAGCTATTTTCTAAAGTGGCTGTGCCATTTTGCATCGCCACTAGTAACGTATGAGAGTTCCAGTTGCTCTGCACCCTCACCAGCTCTTTTTATTATCTTCTTTTTCTTTTCTTTTTAAGAAACTAACCTTCCCTGGTGATAATTTCTCATCAATTTTCTTTCTTTCTTAAAAAGATCGTTATTATTTTTTTATTTTTGGCTGCTCTGGGTCCTTATTGCTGCACTCAGGCTCTCTCTAGTTGTGACGAGTGGGGGCTACTCCCTCATGGAGCTCGGGCACCAGAACACAGCCTTCAGTAGTTGTGGGCACAGGCTCAGTAGTTATGGCACGCAGGCTTAGTTGCTCCACAGCATGTGGAATTGTCCTCAACCAGGGATCAAACCCATGTCACCTGCCTGCACTGACACATGGCTTCTTAATCACTGGACCACCAGGGAAGTCCTATTATTATATTATTATTATTAATATTTTTACTTTTTTTTTGCTGTGCCATATGGCATGTGGTATCTTCCCTGACCAGCGATTAAACCTATGTTTCCTGCATTGGAATTGGAAACACAGTCTTAGCCACTGGACCACCAGGAATGTTCTGTTTAAATAATGCCATTTGCAGCAATATGGAGGCAACTAGAGATTATCACACTCAGTGAGGTAGGTCAGAACGAGACAAATACCATATGACAGCACTTACATGTGGAATCTAAAATACGGCACAAAAGAATTTATCTACCAAATAGAAACAGACCCACAGACTTCTGGTTGCCAAAGGGGTGGGAGTTAGGGGAGGGCAGGACTAGATATGTGGATCAGCAGATGTAAACTATTGTATATAGGATGGATAAACAACAAGGTCCTACTGTGTAGCACAGGGGACTATGTTCAGTCTCCTTTGATAAACCATGGGCTTCCCTGGTGGCTCAGCTGGTAAAGGATCCGCCTGCAATGCAGGAGACCTGGGTTGGATCCCTGGGTTGGGAAGATCCCCTGGAGAAGGGAAAGGCTACCCACTCCAGTATTCTGGCCTGGAGAATTCCATGGACTGTATAGATACGAAACAGTCGGATACGACTGAGTGACTTTCACTTCACTTTGATAAACCATAATGGAAAAAATATTTTTAAAAAAGCAGGTCTATATGTGTATAACTGAATCACTTTGCTGTACAGAAGAGCTTGGCACAACATTGTAAATCAATTGTACTTCAATAAAAAATTAAATTACAAATATTGTGTTGTCTTGTTTATTGTTTATTTTTGAGACTAAAAAATATATCTAGATTTAAGTTCTTCATCATATATGTGATTTACAACTATTTTCTCCTTTTGTGTTTGTAATTCCATATTGGTCATGGTTTCTCTTTTGGAGAAGCTATTTATTAATTTTGAGGAAGTCCAGTTTATCAAGTTTCTACCTTAAAGGGTTATGCTCTGGTACTGTATTTGAGAAATCTTTGCTTATCTGAAAGTCACAAAGATTTTTTTTCTGTTTATTCTAGAACATTTGTGATTCTAGATTTTATATTTTGGCCTAAGATTCACTTAAGTTAATGTGTTTGGCAAACATTTTCTTCCAATCTGTGGCTTATTTTTATATTTTCTTAATAGTGTCATCACAGTAGGTAAAGTTTTTAATTTTGGTAAAATTCCATTGCCAGGTTTTCCTTTAATGGTTTATATTCTCTTGTGTTCTAATAAATCTTTATCTAACCTGAGATCACTAAGGTTCTTCTTATGTTTTCTTCAGTTTTATATTTTTAGGTTTTTTGTTTTGAGTTGATTTTTGTCACTGATAAGCAGAGCACCTGGGTGAGGTTAATTTTTTTTTTTTTTTTGGCACGGGGATGTCTAATTGTTCCAGCACTATTTGTTGAAAAGGCTATCTTTCCTGCAATGATCTACCTTGATACCACTGTGTCCATTGTGTGAGTCTATTTCTGGACTCCTTTGATGTATATATCTATACTTATGCTGATACCCCACTGTCTTGATTACTGTAGCTTTATGTAAGTTTTGAAATCAGGTGGCATGAATTCTCCAACCTTCCTCTTCTTTTTCAAAATTGTTTTTACTAGTCTAGGCCCTTTGTTTTGTTCCTGATCTTGTGAGGAAAGCATTAATTCTTTCAGTATTAAAAGTGATGTTAACCATGCTTTTTTGTAGGTGCTCTTCATCAGATCATCTGATGAAGGTCATTTTTGCTGAGAGTTCTTAATCATAAGTGAATGTTGAACTTTGTTAAATGCTTTTCTGTATTGATTGAGATGGACATACAATTTTTCTTACTTAGTCTGTCAGTAAAATAAATTATATCGATTTTAAATATTTGGCCCATCTTCTGTATCTGGGAGAAATCCTATTTGATTACGATGTATTGTTCTTCTTATTTATTGCTGGATTTGGTTTGTTAATATTTTGGAAAAGATTGTGCATTAATGTTTCTGGAAGATATTGATCTATTCTTTTCTTGCAATGTTTTTGTCTGGCATTGGTATCAGAGTAAATCTGACTTTATAAAATGAGTTAGAAACAGGTTCCTCCTCTTCTGTTTTCTGAAAGAATTGTGTAGAATTGATATTATTACTTCTTTAAATGTTTGGTAGAATTCATTAATGAAGCAATCTGAGTCCAGACTTTTCTTTGTGGAAGGTTTTTAATTAAGAATTTATTTTTTAAAATAGATATAGAATGATTTAGGTTTTCTAATTCTTTTGCATGCTCTTTGGTATTTGACATTTTTAAAGGAATTAGTTCACTTCATCTAAGTTGTTGAGTTTATAGGCAGCAATATTCCCTTATTATCCTCTTAACATCTACAGGAGCTAAAATCCCCTCTTTCATTGCTGATATTGGTAGTTTATGTCTTCTCTCTCTTTTTTTCTTCCCCTGTTAGATGAGTTTTACCAATAGCTTTCATTTTCCAAAGAATCAGCTTTTGGTGTCACTGTTTTCTTCCACTGTTTTTCTATTTTTAAGATCATTGATTTCTGCTCTTAAATTTATTATTTCCTGCCTTCTGCTTGCTTCTTGCTTTGGTTTTAATTTGCTTTCCTTTCCAATTTCTTAACTTGGAGACTTAGGTTTTTATTTCAAGGGTTTCAGTTCAGTTCAGTTCAGTCACTCAGTCGTGTCCGACTCTTTGCGACCCCATGAATCGCAGCACACCAGGCCTCCCTGTCCATCACCAGCTCCTGGAGTTCACTCAGACTCACGTCCATTGAGTCAGTGATGCCATCCAGCCATCTCATCCTCTGTCATCCCCTTCTCCTCCTGCCTCCAATCCTTCCCAGCATCAGAGTCTTTGCCAATGAGACATCTCTTCGCGTGAGGTGGCCAAGGTACTGGAGTTTCAGCTTTAACATCATTCCTTCCAAAGAAATCCCAGGGCTGATCTCCTTCAGAATGGACTGGTTGGATCTCCTTGCAGTCCAAGGGACTCTCAAGAGTCTTTCCCAACACCACAGTTCAAAAGCGTCAATTCTTCGGCACTCAGCCTTCTTCACAGTCCAACTCTCACACCCATACATGACCACTGGAAAAACTATAGCCTTGACTAGACGGACCTTAGTCGGCAAAGTAATGTCTCTGCTTTTGAGTATGCTGTCTAGGTTGGTCATAACTTTTCTTCCAAGGAGTAAGCATCTTTTAATTTAAAGGGTTTAAAAAAAAGTAAATATTTAATGCTATAAATTTCCCTCTAGGCACTGCTTTATCTGTTTCCCAAAATGTTTAACTAACTTAAAATATTTTCTAAATTTCCTTGTGAGTTGTTTTAACCATGGATTATTTATAAGTATGTAGCTTAATTCACAAATATTTGGAGATTTTCCAGATATACTCTGCTATTAATTTCTATTTTTAAGCCTCTTATGGTAAAAGAACATAGATTGTATGATTTCATTTCTTTTCAATTTGTTGAGATCTTTTTTTTTTTTGACCCAGAATATAAGCTATTCTTATAAATGTTCACTTGAAAAAAATATATATTCTG
Organism: Oryx dammah; assembly: GCF_014754425.2. Classification (NCBI taxonomy): domain Eukaryota; kingdom Metazoa; phylum Chordata; class Mammalia; order Artiodactyla; family Bovidae; genus Oryx; species Oryx dammah. Next base: position 90,137,171 of record NW_024070213.1, on the reverse strand, counting down.
CTGTAGTTGGGTGAAATTTTTTATGTATCAATTAGATCACATTGGTTGATGATATTTTTTGAGTCTTTTACATCTTTACTGATTTTCTATTTATCTTATTAATTACTGAGAAAGGAGTATTGAAGCCTCCGAGTATAATTTTGGATTTATCTACTTCTCCTTTCAGTTCTTTCAGTTTCTCTTTTATGTTTTTAAAAACTCTGTTGTTGAGTGCATACACTTCTAGGATCACTGTAGCGTCTTGATGAATTGGCCTCTTTGTCATTCTATAATGTCTTTCTTTATCCCAGATATATTCTTTGTTTTGAAGTCCCTTTTGTCTGATATTCGTGTGACTTTCTTCTAATGTTCCTCTTCTCATGGAATGGTATCACCATCCAAAGAGGTGTGTAGGGTAAAAACTGAGTTGTCATCCTTGACACTTTCCACCCTCTATCACCATATCAGCTTAGGGTCAAATCTTGTCCATTTTCCCTAAGTTTTTCCCTACTTTTTATTTATTTATATTAAAAACAACTTTATTTCTTTACTTTTGGCTGTGCTGGGCCTTTGTTGCTGTGAGGGCTTTTCTCCAGTTGCAGAGAGTAGGGTCTACTCTTTGCTGCTGTCCTTGGGCTTCTCATTGCAGTTGCTTCTCTTGTTGCAGACCGTGAGCTCTTGGTGTTCAGGCTTCAGTAGTTGGGGCACACAGGCTCAGTAGTTGCAGTTCCCGGGCTCTTGAGCACAGAATCAGTGATGTGGCGGACAGGCTTAGTTGCTCCATGACATGTGGGATCTTCTTGGGCCAGGGACTGAACGTGTGTCTCCTGCATTGGCAGGTGGATTCTTTACCTGGGAAGCCTCAATATTTACATGTTCATTAGTGTGAATATTAAGTTACTATCTTTCTCTCCAACTAAATTGTAAGGTCAGGGGCCATGTCTATTTCTCTTACCCTTGTGTCCTCAATGCCTGCGTTTGTTAGGTGCTCAAAAAATATTTGTTGAATATGTGGAGAGTCAATGTATAGTGGATAGAAGGAAGAGGCAGAAGATGAAATGGGAAAGATTGCTGAGGCCCAAGTCAAGGAGGACCTTGCAGGCTTTGTAGAGTTTTTCCTTCTTGGCATCTTAATTTTCTTTTACACCAGATACATCAGGGAATGTGTTATGAATGCATGTGCCAAGGTACCCCTAGGCTTGCAAAGGATTGGGGTCTGAACCTCTATTTATAACAAGCTCCCTAGGAGTGCACCAAAGGTTGGGGCTACTGTTTTAGGATCTAGGAAGACAATGAAGATTAAGTAGGGAAGTGTCATGGTCAGAATTGCATTTTGGCAAGACCATTTTAGCTGTAGGTATAACTTGGAAAAATAGGAAGGAACAAGACTGGAGATTACTGCAGTCATCTAGGCACGTGATAATGAATGGCCAGATTAGGGGAGAATTCGCGAAGAAACAGAGTAGAAAATAGATTCAAGGGAAGTTTAGAAGTTAGAGCTGGCAGGTCTTGGTATCTAATTAGATATAAGGGGGAAAAAAGATGAAAGAATAGCAACCATAATATTGAACAATTACTGAGAAGCTATGAAGTGCCAGGCATGATCCTACATACTTTATACATATCATATTATTTAGTCTCATAACAACCATATTAGGCATGTTATAGTGTACCATCCCTGGGTTACTCCCAATTTTCTTGCTTTGGAGGCAGTAATGGTGTCTACCAGACAAGGATTATGAAAGGAAGGAAGGCCAGGAGGGTGGTGCTAAGGCAATGACTTCAGTTTGGGAACCTACTGACTTTGGGACTTGGGAGAGATATTCAGGTGGCAATCAGGAATATGGATCTGAAACTTTCCTGAGAGTCCGGAGATGTGGGTCTACGAGCTGTCATCTTTGGGAGTGGATGGGATTGGCCGGAGGAGGTTGAGGTACCGTCCTGGGGATCCTAACACCCAAGGCTGAGGCTCCCAGTCTGGCTTTTGTGATGGTCTCCTGAGTCCATGAGCCCCCTGAGTTGTATGGGAGATGCTGACAATCTGTGATTGTGCTTCAGAGTCTCAAAAGGGTGCAGTTCAGTTCAGTTCAGTTGCTCAGTCGTGTCCAACCCTTTGTGACCCCATGGACTGCCATGCTTCCCTGTCCATCACCAACTCCCAGAGCTTGCTCACACTCATGTCCATTGAGTCAGTGATGCCATCCAACCATCTCATTCTCTGTCATCCCCTTCCCCTCCTGCCTTCAATCTTTCCCATCATCAGGGTCTTTCCCAAGGAGTCTGTTCTTCGCATCAGTGGCCAGAGTACTGGAGCTTCAGCTTCAGCATCAGTCCTTCCAATGAATATTCAGGACTGATTCCCTTTAGGATTTACTGGTTTGACCTCCTTGCAGGCCAAGGCCCAACACCACAGTTCAAAAGCATCAGTTCTTCAGTGCTCAGCTTTCTTTATTGTCCAACTCTCACATCCATACATGACCACTGGAAAAACCATAGCTTTGACTAGACAGACCTTTGTCAGCAAAGTAACGTCTCTGTTTTTTAATATGCTGTCTAGGTTGGGCATAGCTTTTCTTCCAAGGAGCAAGCATCTTTTAACTTCATGGCTGTAGTCACCATCTGCAGTGATTTTGAAGTCCCCCAAAATAAAATCTGTTACTGTTTCCATTGTTTCCCCATCTATTTGCCATAAAGTGATGGGACTGGATGCCATGATCTTCGTTTTTGGAATGTTGAGTTTTAAGCCAGCTTTTACACTCTCCTCTTTCACTTTCATCAAGAGGCTCTTTAGTTCTTCTTTGCTTTCTGCCATAAAGGTGGTGTAATCTGAGGTTATTGATATCTCTACTGGCAATCTTGATTCCAGTTTGTGCTTCATCCAGCCCGGCATGTCACATCATGTACTCTGCATTTAAGTCAAATAACCAGGGTGACAATATATAGCTTTGACGTACTCCTTTCCCTATTTGGAACCAGTCTGTTGTTCCATATCCGGTTCTAACTGTTGCTTCTTGACCTGCATACAGATATCTCAGGAGGCAGGTCAGGTGGTCTGGTATTCCTATCTCTTGAAGAATTTTCCTGTTTGTTGTGGTATGGCCCACCAAAAAGATTAAGGGCTACAGATACAAATGGTGGGTAGATAAAGTGAATTCAGGAGTGCAAAGAAGTGGCCAGAGAGATAGTAAGAAATTCTGAAGGTGATGTCAGGAGGTTAAGGAAATCATCTTTCAAAACAGAGGGAGTATCCACTCTAATATTGCAGGAGGTCAGATAAGAAAAGCTTGAGATTTGGCTCAGTTGATCATGGATGGCTTTAATAACTTCTGGGACTGGTGGCTGGGGTCAGAGTAGATAGGAAGAGATGAAAATAGAGAACGAATATGGCCTCTTTTTTAGGGGAAGAACAAAAAAAGGGGTCAAGGATAATTTCCCTCCCTCTTTCCCTCTTTCCCTTTTTCCTTACCTTTTTTTTTTTTTTTGTCTATTCTATTTTTGTCTGCATGACATGTGAAATCTTAGTTCCCCGACCAGGGATTGCACCTGTGCGCCCTCAGTGGAACTGTGGTGTCTTAACCACTGGGCTGCTAAGGAAGTCCCCTTCTTTGCTTTTTTAAGGGAGGAAGGGTCTTGAGCAGGGATACAGATAGAGGGGGAAAATCCCTCCTAGGATGAAGGTGAGAGGAGCAGGACCAGAGAGAGAAGCCAGTTGATGTAGTGAGGTTCTAAGGGGTAGAGTTCGGAGTGCAGTTGAAGGGCCTGACTCAGAGCACAGCGAGGGCCACATCCCAGACAGGGGAGGAAAGGATGGGAATGGATACAGGCAGTGGGTGAGGGGATGTTGTTAAGGATGGTAGTGGCAGCCAAGGCGGTCCCTTTGGGCACCAGGAGTTTATGATTCTGATGTCTAGCAGAGGAGAGTGATGGTGCATCCGGCCTCACGTCAGCTAAGAGGACACTGCTTCTTCCTTAGCCTGGATCACTCTCCTCCTTATATGGGGCCTTGGAAGCCTTCCTTGACTGACACCTCCACTCTGCCCTTTCCCAGTACATGCCTCAGCTCCCCGTTCCCTTTTTGCCTCAGCACAGAGGCCAAGAGCTCCCCTTGGCTCAGTGTCTGTCTGTCTGTCTGTCTCTTGTCATCAGAGAAAAGGCTCAAGCAAGGAGGTGAGGAGGCGGTGGGAACACATGTGAATCTGTAAAACGGGTGGATTCTCCCTCAGGACCGTCCCCCCAGCTCTCAGGACAGGCTGTGCCCACAAGGGGGTGCTCGGCCAGACAAGGCCTGCGTGGCACCATCTGGGCAAGTGGCCCAGTTGGCAGGCTGGTAGCAGGGCCCTCACTCTGGTCAAGACCTTTGCTCCCTGCCCAGATGGCCCTGGCCTCCGTTGCCATGGCTGCTTTTTAGTTTGAGGTAAACAGAGCTCTTCCTCCTCCTGTCCAGACACCTAAGTGTCTCTCTGGGGAAGGGTTGGAATTTCAAGCGCCCAGGTGTCCCTCACTCCCCTTCCCGGAAGGCACAAGGGCGGTGAGTCATGCATTTAGGCCCCTCTCCACCCCCTCACTGCTCTCAGGCTGCCCTGCTTCCCCCTCCTGCCCCACCTGGCTCTGGAGAGAAACTGGGGAGGATGGGGTGAGGGCGGGGTCCTTGCTATCAAGCTGGGAGTGGGGTGGAGGGCAGAGCCTTCTTGTCCTCCCATCTAGGGGCCTGGATCCTGGGGCCTGAATCCAATCCCTGGAATCAGTGAGAACAATTACAGCTTCTTTCCTCCTTATCTGCTGGATCCTTAGGGCCTCGGGTGAGAGAGAGGAGAGGACAGAAAAAACAAATGTGGAGGAGAAGAATAGGAGAGCGGAGAAAATGATTCACCTGGATAGAATTGACTCTTGGAACCATTCATTCATTCATTCTCTCATTCTGTGAATCAAACAAATTCCTGCGCTGGGTGCTGAGGGAAATGGAAACTTGTAAGACAGAACCCTGTTATGTTTGTTTTTTTTTTTTCTGATGTGGTCCATTTTTAAAGTCTTTATTGATTTTGTTACAATATCGCTTCTTTTTTTATGTTTTGGTTTTCTGGCCATTAGGCATGTGGCATCTTAGCTCCCTGACCAAGGATTGAAACTGCCCCCCATGCCCTGGAAGGCAAAGCCTTAACCACTGGACTGTCAGGGAAGTCCCACCACCCTGATTTTGAGGAAGTGCCTTAGAGAGCAGGTATGAAGGCCCTGGATTGTTATCTGGGGGCCCTGGCTTGAGCCCCAAATATCACTGGATGGGCAAATCACTTCTCTAAGCCTTGGGTTCCTTGTCTGTGAATGAGGATAAAGATACTGAACTCCTAAGGTTACTGAGAAGATCAGATGAGACGAATATGGACGACGGCTTCATTCGCCTTTGTCCACTGCCTGTCAGATGCCTGTGGCTCGGGTTTACAATCAGGGAGGGGTGCTCAGACAGGTATAACCCAGCCCAGGGTGTAACAAAGGTTGGTTCTTGGGGTCTCTGTGGGAGGGGCCATTTCCTACTGTGCTGACTGTGGCGGGTGGCGTGGGGAGGTACCTGGTGTGTGATTTTCATTCAGTAAATGTTTGCAGAGTGCCCGGGGTGTGCTGGAGCCAGGGCCTGCAGGAAGGGTAAGGTTTCAGCTGGTGCAGATGCCAAGGATGGCGGCAGGAGGGACAGGCAGAGCCCTAGGGCTGGGACAGGAGGCAGCTAGTGCCAGGCAGGAAGGACTCAGCTCCATCCTTCATGAGGAGCTTGACCTTTACTCTGAAGGCAAAGGAAGTTCTGAGCTGGGGAGTGACAGGATCAAAGTGGTGTTTGTAGAACAGTCTGCCTGGGCCCTGGGCCCTTGGAGAGGACAACTTGGAGCAAAGCAAAGTAAGCGCAGTGTGGAGGTGGAGGGGGGCTGGGCCTCAGGGAAAAAGCCTACGTGTCTAGAAGCCTCAGGCGGGCAGTGAGGTCACCTCTCCCCCAACTCTGTGAGGAGGAGGAGGAGTGCGTTCGCAGCTGCACGTCTTTGTTCCTGGGGCCCCTTCTCACCTGCCTGCGAGAAGGCGGGAGGGAACATGGCAGGGAGCTGGAGAATTTCTCAGGGACACAGACAGCAAGGAACACTGCCTCTTCTCTCCTCCTTCCTCCACGGAAGCCAGGGCTCCGCTCAGGGGGGAAAGGGGACAGACTGGAATTAGGATTGGGCTCCCTTCTGGGTCCTGCTCCAATCCCCCAAGAAAGAAGGTGAGTCAACTGCCATTTTTGAAGCTGGAGAAGTAGTTGATGGTGGCAGAGAAAGGGAAAACTCACAGGCCACAAGAAATTCACTGTCCTGAATGTCCAAAGCTGCTGCCTGCAATACAGTGCTGTCCAGCCCCCGGGACCTAACTTTCTTGGGAGGGAAATTTCTGGCTAGGGGCTGGCTGATAGGAATCCAAGACACTTAGCCTTTGCTGGGGCTAAGTGATCAGTGATCCTGGCCATCCTTTGCTCCCACTTCATTTCCGGATGGACCACCCATGCTGGGGTGACTCAGGTGTATGGCCCAGGCCTCCCAACCCCCAGGGCTGACTCAGCCTGAATTCCGGGGAATGCGGAGATAGCTCTCCCCAGCTCTCCGGGGGTGGAGAGATAAGGTTTATGGCTGATTCTCTGCAAGGTGGTGGGCTGTGCGGACATACCTCCAATTGCATTCTTCTTGGGCCTGACCTTGCTACACAGACTTTTCCAGGAATTTCAGGCATCTCAGCACCATATTCAGAAATCTGCTCCTTGGCACCTCCTCCCCCAGGAGGTCTCCTCACCACCTAGGCTGTGGCTTGCTCTTGTCCCCTCGAGGCCTGCTGTTCCCACTCTCCTCTGGGCCTGGGGCTCTGGGCCCCATGTCCCACTGTAGGTCTGAGTGAAAAGAGACCCCCCACCCCTAACGCTGCACCGCTCCTTTTGCAAAGGAGCATCCCTTCTTTCCTTTTCCCTCATTCTGCTCCTCCTTGTGTTAGCCGGCCCTTGCTTCAGTCTAGCCTTTTCTCCCTTTCAATACTCAAACTTCCACTTAGTTTAATATTTATTTTCATTTTATCTCCACGTCACATTTTCTGCATTAAAAAATAGTCATATAATAACAATAGATGGAGTATGACCTTTCAAAATTGTGACCATATTGTATATGCCTTTAACTTGTATGATATTGTACAGCACTAAAAAAGACTTCGTGAGTATTGGGACTTCCTTGGTGGTCCAGTGGCTGTGACTCCAGGCTCCCAATGCAGGGGGCCTGAGTTCCATCCCTAGTTGAGGAACTAGATCCCACATACCCCAACTAAAGATCCCATGTGCCACAACTAATACCTGGTGCAGCCAAATAAATAAATTTATATATATATAAATATAAAGACTTGGTAGATATTGAAAAAATTTGGATTTGGGGAAAAATTATATATAATCATACTCACTTCCTGTATCTCCTACACCGTCAGAAAAAAAAAGTGAACTTTACACACTTTGAAAGATGGGATGCACAGAGAAAGATACACCCAAGTAACAGAGAACACAGAGGCCAAACAGCAGACGTGTCAGAAGCACAGACGAGACAGCGAGACAGCTCAGGGCTCACAGCAGAGAGGAGGAGTCACAAAAAGGCTCAAGCTTTGAAACACCACCGCTGGGGCCTTATTGAAAGGGAGAAAAGACCAGACTGAAGGGAGGACTGGCTAATTCATGGCACAGCAGGAGCAGAGATCAGTGAAGCAGGGCGGCGATGCTCCTTTGAAAGGGAGGAAGGCATTACTTTGGAGAAGGAAATGGCAACCCACTCCAGTGTTCTTGCCTGGAGAATCCCAGGGACGGGGGAGCCTGGTGGGCTGCCGTCTATGGGGTCGCACAGAGTCGGACATGACTGAAGCGACTTAGCAGCAGCAGCAGCAGCAGCAGCAGCAGACTCTGGAGGGCAGGTGAGAATGGGCTTATCACAGGAGCCCCTTAACGGAGGAGAAGGAGACAACAGACAGGGGGTGGGTGAATTCTTGGAGGAGAGCTTATAGTTTCCACCCATCAGAGCCGTAGGTTTTTTTTTTTTTAACTTAAAAAAACCTTTTTCTTTTATATAGGAATATAGCCAATTAACAATGCTGTGATAGTTTCAGGTGGACAGCAAAGGGACTCAGCCATATCAGCCATATATATAAACATGTCTCCATTCTCCCCCAAACTCCCCTCCCACCAGGGTGCCACATAACAGTGAGCAGAGTTCCCTATGCTATACCATAGGTCCTTCTTGGTTATCCATTTTAAATAGAGCAGTGTGCACATGTGGATCTTCAACTCCCTAACTATCCTGTGCCCCTATCCTTCCCAGCAGTAGTTCTATATGGGGACTGCACAGGGGTAAAGAAAATCTCTTGCAAACATTAGCATTATAGAATTGATTTTATATAGGAGAGAACAAAAGCTGAGTGCCCAAATCAGATGTGATTTCAAGCTTAATGTTTTCCCCAAGACATTGCAATCACTTTGGGAAGATCAAAGTTCTAAAAATGAAATGAATTTAAATGTCATTAACAATAAAATGTAATTTCAAGGAATTTTAAAAATAAATGGAATTGCTCCTTCATTGAACAGATGCAACAACTGGAGCTCTGAGAGGGGAAGGGACCTGTCTAAGATCACACAGCAATTTAGAGATTGAGTTGAGACTGAGTTGAGACTGGTTATTTGATTTCCCAGTTTAATCGGCTGCGGCTGTATATGTTGTTTCAAGAACTGTTGAAAACAATTCTTAAAACGAAAATGAAAAAAAAAAAAAAAGAATTCTCATGACAAAGCCTAGAGCACTTTGGAGGTGGTGGAGGAATTTGCAGAAGTGAAAGGTCTTGAGGGTGTGTCAGCTCACAGGATTTGTGGGCTGGGCAGGGAATGGGAGCAGGAGGTCAGCTAGCCAGGGAGCCTGCTCTCAGCTGTCCTGGGATTCCTAAGCCCCCACAGATCAGCAGGGCAGCTTCTGCAGGCCTTCTGGAAGTCATCTTCCTTTGCCAGAGGTGCTGGCTGATGACAGTGAACGCTTTCATGCTGGCCTGGAGGATCTGTACCCTATCCCCTGTGTCTCTGTGTCTGGTTAGACTCAGGACGGGGAAACCCAGCGGGACTGGGAAACCTAACTGGGTTTTGGAGCCAGAAGAGTTGGGTTGGATTCTGATCCTGACACCGAGGACCTTACAGAATGTATCTAAAGTTCCTAAACTTCTGCATGTTGATGTATAAATAAGACTAACTGTACTTTCCTCATAGGTTTAATTGTGAGGATTAAATGGGGTTATAAAAAGTCTATGATTCAGGGAGTGCCTGGCATATGGCAAGACCCTGAAGGGATGGGGAGAGAGGGAGGGGTAAGGCAGGGAGACAGACAGGGCCCAGTTCTCCTGTTAGAGCACAAGCTATTCTCAACCTTGATGCTCAGTTTCCTCAGCTGTAAAATGGAGACAGTGCTGATTTCATAGTTTCTCTAAGGATTAAAAGCTGTCATTATTGCCTTAAGGAAACTCCTAAGTCATGGATACTTACACCCATGCCCAACTCTGGGAGACCAGATCAGAGTCCTGGATGGGAAATCGGGGGAGAAGTCTGAGAGGGAAATTCTGGGAGGGCTTCCTGTAGGAGGGAGTGGAGCCAGAGAGAGGAGAGTCTGGTGAGGAAACCAGGTGGAGAGAGAGTTTGTGTAGGAGCTGGCTGTCATGTGAAACAGGGTCAGGCTGTGGGTGGGGAGGGCTGGTTGGAGGTGGAGGGTTCCTGTGGCTGCAAATGTGGGGGCCTTGGGAGCTACGGGCCCATGGAACTAGGAGGAGGCCTGGGGACTCTGACTTCTGCAGCGGGGCACTCCTGAGCCAGAAGCTCTGAGCTGGTAGGGAAATGGCCCTCTGCTTTGTCTCCCAGGGCTTCCCTTGAGGCTCAGCTGGCAAAGAATCCGCGGGCAATGTGGGAGACCTGGGTTTGATCCCTGGGTGGGGAAGATCCTCAGAGAAGGGGAAAGGCTACCTACTCCGGTATTCTGGCCTGGTGAACTCCATGGACTGTATAGACCATGGTCTCGCAAGGAGTCGGACATGACTGAGCCACTTTCACTTTTGTCTCCCATGTCATGGAGGCTGTTTCTGTGGCTTCTCCTAGCTTTCCAAGACGATCACCTGGGAAACCGAGGAAGGAGAGAGAGGGCAGTACAGGAGCAACGCCTTGGGGAATCCTGGCCTCAGGCTGGAATTCTGTTGGGAATGCAAAAACACAGACTGCTTTGTGTTGCCATAGAAGCTTGCCTAACACTCCTTGGGGCTAAACAGGTTCCAGCTGGCTGGGCTGGCTGGGACCAAGCCCAATTCCACCTTCCAGGTCAGCAGCTTTGTCACTAGACCTAGGGTTGTGTCACTGTGATCTGTTTTGGAGTTGTCTTAGCCCTTAGAGACCAAGGAATCCCGGAAGGTATGTTGGATATTGGGTGGTAGGTAGTACCGACCTGATCTGACCTGAGCTGCTCTCCTACCCTCTCTAATACACACACACACACAATGGCATAGACTGAGCAGTGATTAGTGAATTCATTCATCATATGTTGGGAGGTGCTTTCTAATCACTTTCTAAGGCTGCAGATATAGTAGTCAGTAAAGCAGTCAAGGTCTCTGCTCTCACGGGCTTTCTTTTTTTTTGGGGAGGTGTCCCCTAGGTCTGTCTGGATTACTAAGTAAGAGAGGTAATTCAGATGTTCAGTGAATGAATATAATATATATATTTTGGATTGCTAAATAAAAGAAGACAGATTTTGGGGGGACATTTCTTCTGGGTTATTCACACAGACTCTATAAGAAAGCATCACTGAAAACAGCATGCCCAGGCTTTGGACTTATCCCAGACTTGAGGTCAAATCTTGAAGGACCTTTAGACTCCTTATCTGTAAAGCGGGGTAATGTTTCCTTCCTTCTGGGTTATTTTATGATTATAAATATGTAAGAGATCTGACACTTTGACCATTAGTGCTGCTGCTGCTGCTGCTAAGTCGCTTCAGTCGTGTCCGACTTTGTGCGACCCGATAGCCGGGGGCCCACTGTCTCTGGGATTCTCCAGGCAAGAACACTGGAGTGGGTTGCCATTTCCTTCTCCAATGCATGAAAGTGAAAAGCGAAAGTGAAGTCGCTCAGTCGTGTCCGACTCTTAGCGACCCCATGGACTGCAGCCTACCAGGCTCCTCCGTCCATGGGATTTTCCAGGCAAGAGTACTGGAGTGGGGTGCCATTGCCTTCTCTGACCATTAGTGGGAACCCAGCAAATGAAAGCTGATATCATTATCACCATCATTTATTTCCCACATCACCACCTTCACCATCATCAAGGATGGCAGGGAAAAGAGCCCTGGGTTGGGAGCTGAGGAAGCAGAGTGGGTGTCACAGGCAGAACTCAGTTTGCATGGCTGGCTTCCTTGGAATTGGATTTGCAAGCTTCTGTTTTGCATTGCAGCAGTTTTGCATGTTATCCCTTTATTACAATCCCAGAGACTCCTTCTTAAACTCACAATCACCACCTCTCTCCAGTTACCCTCAACCCTTCTGAACGATCGCTCTCTGCCTTGTGAACACCTCCCATGGGCTGAGTGGACACTGCAGAGGACACAGAGATGCATGAGGCATGGTCCCATCCTTCAAGGACTTCATTTTCACCAGGCAAATGAGTCAAAGTGGGTGTGAACCCAAGTTCCATGGGCTGCTGGTCCTGAAGATGGTGAAGGAACGGGGAGGCTGCACGTGGGGGAGAGGTGATGCGAGTCGAGCTAACATTGATTGAAAATCTACAACTGTCAACTTACCTGATCGTCAGACCAGTCCTTAGGTAGTTCCATTTTCCGCTGCGGAAAAGGAACCTCAGAGGGATTAAGTAGCGTGCCCAGCTTCACACAGCTGGGAAGTGGTTACACAATTCTTGTGATCGCATTCAGTAACCTTTGGCCCTCAGTCACACTGGCTGCAGTAGGACATGTATCAGCAGGCTTGGTCAGTCCCACAAGTGAGGAGTCCACTGCCTTCAGTCCAGTCTTCTTCAGAGCCATGTGGACTTGAGCACTTACCCATCCTTGCCTGGAGGGATAAACCTACAAACTCTAGCAAGTTTCCATGAGGAGAAGTTCACAGTGCACATAGTAGGTCTCAGAACGTGTGTCTGGGGCCCTGCCAACCCATCTATTGAACTTCTGCCACCACTTCCCAGGTGACAATGCAGATTGCACTTGTCCAAAGCTTGGGCTTTGGGGGAGTCTTTTCTCACAGCCAGCAGAAGTCTCTCTCTGGGGGCTCCTTCCTGCTGGTGCTGGTCATATCCCAGGGGCCATACAGATGAACTGGAGAAGGAAATGGCAATCCACTCCAGTATTCTTGCCTGGAGAATCCCATGGGCAGAGGAGCCTGGCAGGCTACCGTCCATGGGGTCACAAGGGTCAGACACGACTTAGCGACTAAACCGCAATCACCACCACACAGATGAATGCCCCTTCTTCCTCTGGCAGTCTGTGCCTCTTCTCCAGGGAGCATACTCTCAGTGCCAGCTACCTAAGAGGTCTGCAGAATGTGGTTTGCATTCATCTCCTCATCCCAGACATCTCTTTGCATTGGCTCCCATTTGTCAAGGTCCCTTGTCAGAGTCAGACAAGAGCCAAACCCTGTTCTCCAAGCATGGCATGACGGGAGGGGAGAAAACAGGTTCTCCCAGATTTGGATCTCCTGTTGAGGACCGCAGAGGATTTCATGGTGGCCTCATCACCCTGTTGCTGGTGTGAAGGTGTGTGTGTGCGTGCATGTGATGAACAAAGGTAAGGTGATGGGTGTAAACTGTGTGTATTCAGGGGGAGAGTCTACACATTCCCTCTGCGGCCTCTTCTCTGGATGGATGCCCTGCCAGACAGAGGTTGGCGCAGGGATGGGAACCAGACATAGATGCTAGTGGATGCTGTCCTGTCTGCAAGAAGCTGTGGTCTGACTCTAAGGTCCAGCAGCTCGTGGTGAGTGTGAGCTGCAGTCTGCTAGAGCAAAAGGTGCTAGCATCAGAAGGGAGCTACTGGAAGTGCCTCTGAGTCACCTTCTCGCTTCCCTTCATGTTGGACTCGGCCAGGCAATCAACTGCCATATCCTGTTGGTTCTTTCTTCTTACCATCCTCTCACTGCCCTGCTCCTGGCACCCCACAAGCCTTCTCACTTGTGCTGCAGTATACAAGTGAGAAGGCTAGTCTAGTGTCCTGCCGGTTTTAGCCCCTACTGTCCAATCTTCCTAAAGCACTGCTTTAACCGTGTCTTCCTCCCGGCCCACATCTTCCCTGGCCCCCGTGACCTATAGGATAAACTGTCTGGCCTTCAAAACCCTCAATCCCATCCCCTCCTCCCCACCTGGCCTTGCTCTTTCATAGGAAACCTGTTCTTATCCAATAACTCACTGCATTTCATAGATTTCTTTTCTAAACTCACTTCCATCAAGCCCAAACTCATTTTGTTTTTCTTTCAAATTCATTTAAAACAGCTCTTCTCTTCTTCTGAATTCCTATATCCTATGTCTGAATCACTCATTTATCTGAGATCAATATTTCCTTGATAAGTAGAAAAGGTAGACTTTGACCAGGCAGGATTTATATTTATACAACGGCTGGGTACACCAATATCTTTATACCCCTACAGCCTCTATATTTCCACATCTCCTTTGTGTACATTGGGATTACAGTGAGTAGTGAACATCTGTTGTTTTTACCTGCGCAGCATCTCTTCTTCTTCTTTTGGTGAATTACCTTCTTCTGCCCTTCTTCTAGAGAGTTTGGGAAGGGCTGACCACCTTGTCCTCTGCCTAGCTCACAATCTGGTATCTCAGTCCCCCCACTACTGTGATTGGTTCCAGGAGGAGCACGTGACCTCAGTCAATCCAATGGGAGTCAGTTTTGGAACTTAAGCCATACAGACTGGGAAAGTGGCTCTCCCTTGGTTGCCATCCTCACTGCAGCATGGACATGGTCAGCTGAGAAGGAAGCCCACACAGAAGGAAACAGTCAAGGGAAGGAGAGAAAATCCGATGCCATGATCAAGTCCCTCATCTGGCTATACCAAAGCCAAATATACATCTCGAACCTCCCAACTATGTAAGCAAATAAATGCTGTTTCATGCTTAAGCCCACTTGACTTGGGTCTCAGTCACTTGCAGTCAGGAGTCCTCAGCAACAATGAATACCTGGGTGTCTTGGTTTGGATGGCTTAGCTGCGTGTGTACAGGGACTTGTGTGATGTGCATTGAAGGGTGGCATGCATGTGGCTGTGATGGGTGGGAGAGGTGGCATTACTCACGCTTGGACGATGAGTGTGTGTCTAAGTGGGGAGGGTAAGGGGCTGACGAGCTGTTAGGATCAGAGGGGATGTATGCACACAGGGTGGGCATGTGAGTGACTGTTTGCCCTTAACTCCTGTGTGTCCTGAGGGCAGGGGCTGAGTTTGAATTACATGTATCTAGGGAGAACCTAGCAGGTGCTCAGAAAATACCTGCTTATCATCATTAGGCTCTACCCTCTGGAGAAAATACACATTGTTTTCAGACTGAAGCCAAATTCCTTGGACTCCTTGAGTGATATATAGAATCATAAAACTTGTGTTAATGTTCACGGCTGACTATCCCCACCCCTAATAACAGGAGAGGAAACAGATCCATATAGGAGTCATTTGTCGAGGCATAGCCAGATGTCACCAGGTGGAGTCTTTACTTCCTTCTTCTCCAGGAGGTGGGGACAGAGGTGGGCAGGGCTGGCCTTGGGCACTTTTGAGGAGACCCCCCCCACCCCCAGTCCTGCTTCTCCGTGAGCTGTGGTTGAGTTTATGGTAGGTGATTAACCTCACGCTGGATGTTTATGGTAGAATTTCTGGGAATTTATTACCAGCTCCCATGAATCTTGATCTCTGAGCCCTTTCTCCAAGGTGGGCTGGGCCGTAGCAGCTTGCATCTCATTTCTTTCTGTTCCTCCCTCAGCTCCTCACTTCACCAGAACAGAATGGTCTCCCCAAGCCAGAGCTTCCCTGCCAGGGTGTCTGGTCACACCAGCTGTGCCAAGAGTGAGCTACACCTGTGTGATGCGCTGGGCCCACCAGCTCTCTGAGTGTCAGAGGGAGGCTTTGCGTGGCCAGGGCACCCCTATTCCCAAGCATTTACCCCAGCTTACCATGCACAAATGATCACTTCCTGTGGGCCATGACTCTTGACTGCGGAGACGGTTTGGAATGGCCTAAGAAGTGGCTGTTTCCCGGGATGAAGCGGTGAGATCTGGAGACCGGCAGAGCTCTCAGAAGATCACGCCTTGCCCATGACCTTTCACCACCCCACCTGCATTGTGCAACTTTCTCTTCTGAACCAGATGTGGAAGGGTTCAGGAACCAGATCCTGAACCTGTGTATCAGGACGGCAAGAAGGGGCCCATCTTCTTAACCCAGGGCTGGACTGGGTGCCTGGGCTTGTGTGTCAGAATGTGCCCTACCCTGGGGCTCTGATGAGCATGAAGTATCAAGGCATTCAAAGGCTCCTTTTTCAAGTTGAAGAACAGTTGGTTCGTAGTGCTGTGTTAGTTTCAGTTATACAGCAAAGTGATTCAGTTATACATGGACATATGTATATGCTTCTGCAGATTCTTTTCCAATATAGGAAAGATACTGAATATACTACAAGATATTGAATACAGTTCCCGCTGCTATACAGAACATCCTTGTTGTTTAGCTATTTTATATACAGTAGTAGTGTGTGTCTGTGATTTTGAAGTGTAGAGCTGGAGAAGAGAGATCTCTGAGCCCTTTCTCCAACGTGGGCTGGGCCGTAGCTGCTTGCATCTCATTTCTTTGTGTTCCTCCCTCAGCTCCTCACTTCACCAGAACAGAATGGAGAGTCCCTTGGACAGCAAGGAGATCAAATCAGTCAATCCTAAAGGAAACTCACCCTGAATATTCATTGGAAGGACTATTACTGAAGGTGAAGCTCCAATATCTTGGCCACCTGATATGAACAGCTGACACATTGGAAGAGACCCTGACGCTGGGAAAGGTTGAGGAGAAAGGCAAGAGGAGAAGGGAGCGAAGGATGATGAAATGGTTAGATAGCATCACTGACTCAATGGACATGAATTTGAGCAAACTCTGGGAGGGAGTGGAGGACAGAGGAGACTGGCATGCTGCAGTCCATGGGATCACAGAGTGGGACACGACTTAGTGACTGGACAACAGTGTGTATTTGTTGATCCCAAACTCCTAATTTATTCCTCTCCAAAGGGTCCTATTCAACCCCACTAGTTGTGGGTTTTTAAAGGGGTATCTGGGGGATGTTTTTCAGACCACAAGGCGCTCTTTTTAAGCAGACCCCTAGATTTCTCTGAGGTCGGGGGATGTGGGCTGAAAAATGAATACTCACAAGTCCGTCACAGCCTGAAACTTCAGGCAATGTTGTGGTAAGGGAGCTCACCTCAGCATCCTTCCCCACCAGACCTCCTGCCTCCCCAGAGGGTACTTGGACTCGGTGCTGACACTCGGTTCTTCTTCCCATCAAAGTACGCTGCTGTCCTCAGCCCCCCTCTCTCAGGCCCTGCCCCTGGGAGTGTCAGTTTGCTGATCTGAGGGTGGTGTCCAGGCTGCTAAACCATCAATATACCAAGTTAGTGACTAAGGACTCCTAAATATTCACCTTTCAATAGAAATCTTCAGGCTATACCTTGCTTAATTCACAGGAGGCTCCTACCTGCACTGAACTGGTATGAAAGGAACCAAAAAGCTACTTCCCCACACTGTTTTGGAGCTTCCCTGGTGGCTCACTGGTAAAGAATCCACCTACAACGCAGGAGATGCAGGAGACTGGGATTTGATCCCTGGGTTGGGAAGATTCCCTGGAGGAGGGCATTGCAACCCCCTCCAGTATTCTTGCCTGGAAAATCCCATGGACAGAGGAGCCTGGCGGGCTATTGTCTGTGAGGTAGGAACACCACACTGTTTAGGGTATTGTCTGACAAGCAAATACCCTAAGTGAACGAGTGAACGAATGTGTGAATAAAAACAGGAGGGAATAAAGGCCTGGAGTCCCTTCCCCTAACTCCCCGCCTTGGTCTTCAGGTTGCTGGGCAGGAAATTCAAAACAAAAGACCACTGGACAATAGCTCCATTGCCAAGCAACCCAGGCCACAGGGGGCTCAGATGGTAAAGCGTCTGCCTGCAATGCAGGAGACCCAGGGCTAGGAGTGAGGGTAGGCGTGGGGGCCGTAGCGGAGACCCAGGTCCTTGCAGTTCCTTTCCCCCTCCTGCACTTCTGTCTGGTTACCTGAATCACCTTTAGGAATGAGTTTTTCTTGCAGTGGAGGTATGTAGGCAGGTGGGCTGTGCAACTCCTTCCTTAGGGGCCCATCCTCCTGGGGAGCCAGTGACTCCGTCTCCCCCTTCCCATCACTCAGACCTCCTGCACGTTGTCCTCACCTCACCCCATCTGGGTCCTCTCTCAGTCTCTGTGTGTGTCCCTGGAGTGTCAGGCTCTGGGGACTGGTCACTATCTTCTTTCCTGAAGGGCAGGTATCTCATTCTTTCTGACCAGGGACCCTGAAGTGCTGGACTTGGGCTGTAGCCTACATCCTCCTGGAAGAGGAGAAAGGTGTGTTTCTGGAGGTCTTCATGTGAGAGGAGAGCCAAGGCCAAGAGCTCAACCCTGGCTGCTGCAAGGAAGCTTTTAAAGCATGCAGGTGGGCTTCCCTGGTCACTCAGTGGTAAAGAATCCACCTGCTTATGCAAGAGACACGGGTTCAAGCCCTGGTCAGGGAAGGTCCCACATGCCTCGGATCAGCTGAGCCCGTGTGCCACAGCTGTTGAGCCTGCACTCTAGAAGCAGAGAGCTGCAGCTACTGAGCCCATAGGCCACAGCTACTGAAGCCTGCGACTCCCAGAGCCTGTGCTCTGCAACCAGAGAAACCACTGCAATGAGAAGCCCGCACACCGCAACTGGAGAAGCCCCTGCTCGCCATAACTTGAGAAAAGTCCGCAAAGCGATGAAGACCCAGTGCACTCAAAAATAAATTAATAAAATCATTTAAAAATTAAAAGAGTTCTTGTATTAAAAAGAAATACAGGGGCAGCCTGGGTGATTTTGGTGTGCATGCTCCAGACAGAGAACCAAAATTAAGAGGAAGGACGACAATGACTGAGCTACGGTTGACTGTCTGTCCAGTAGACGGCTGCGTCCAGTTTGGCATCAGTGGATATGAGGGTATAACGAAGGGAGAGCAGGCTGGAGACCTCATCACCTCCAGGCTGTAGGCTTGTCTCCTTTCTTCCATTAGGAAGCTTACCTTCCTACTTTTCTCCCCGTGCCTGTTCTAATAATTTCTGACTACATCTTCTGTCAAAAAGTTTGTTTTGGAGGACATTCGTGGTTGTCCAATCAAAGCATGTAAGTTCTGTGACAGCAGAACATGGATCAAGGCTCTCAGAGTGGGGAGGATTGGGAAGTTCTGGTCCAAACCCCTACCTGAGTTAAGAACCCCACAGTGAACCCAAAGAACAGCTGGTTAGCACCCCTTGTTCTCCAGACTTCTAGGGACAGGAGCTCGTTGCCTCTCTAGGCAGTCTATTCCCATTCAGACTGGCTTGAATCATCAGAGCTGTGTTTATCACAATGACAAATAGTCACCATTTACTGAGCACTGACTACAAACAATTTTGGCCTTGAGGCACAGGGCACAAAAATGAACAATCAGATCAACTTTATTATTCATGACGTGGCTTACTGATGGGTTTTCCCACCATCTGTGGCTTTCCACTTAAATTGTTGTTGCTGCCTCAGCACTAAACTCAGATATTTCCATGTCAACAGGAAGACTCAAATGCTCATCTTTTAAAGTGACTTCAGTTCTTTGGATACTCTGCTCCACCTTACCTTCAGCATCTAAACAAAATCTTCCCTTCTGTCCCCTGAATCCTATGCTGGTCTGCAAAGTCCCTAGTTTATATATGTGGCTGATTTATGCTTTTGTGGATTGCCTGTTTTTGTGACAGCTTTATTAAGCTATAATTCACATACCACGCAATTCAACCATTTAAAATGTACAATTCAATGATTTTTACTATTTTCACAGGCTTGCACAATGATCATAATTGAATTTAGAACATTTTCTTAAGTCCTAAAAGAAACTCATATTTTTACCAGTCACTTCCATTCCCCCCAGCCCGGAGGTAGTTTGGCAACCATGGATCTGCTTTCTGTCTCTATGGATTTGCCGCTTCTGGACATTTCATACAAGTAGAATCATGCAATACGTGATCTTGTGTGACTGGCTCCCTTCACTCAGCATAACGTTTTTCAAGGTTCATCTGAACTGTAGCAGGCATGGGTGATTCATTCATTTTTACTGAGAATGGTATACCATTGTAGGGGGATGTTGCCTTTTGTCTCTCCATTCATCAGCTGGTGGATGTTCGTGTTGTTTGCATTTTGGCTTCTGTGAGTAGTGCTGCTTTGAGTGAGGTGTTTTTGTGTCACCAGTCCTGATCCCTGAGAGGAATGTATTCAGACCATCTTTTCGGAGGATTGTGAGTGATGTATGTTAAGAGCTACCGTGCTTACCCATCTCTGCCCTCAGCCTTGACCTGAGGCCTCCAGGCCTCCTTGGTGCCATCCTGCACCGTCACCATCAGGGTGAAGGGGGTGAGCGTCTCCTCCTTCCCTCTTCTGATTTCCAGGAAAGGCAGTTTGGAACAGAATCTGGGTCTGGGTTGGGCAGTCACCAAAAACACTTTCCCTTTTGTTGGGTAGGAAGCACTGTGCAGACCTCAGTGGCCGGAGACAGCTTTACAAGTTGTCCCCTCAGGCCACCTCAGTTCCATTTTCTGCTCCCTCATAACTTGGCCCTAGTCCTGAAAGTGAAGTGAAGTGAAAGTTGCTCGGGTATGTCTGACTCTTTATGACCCCATGGACTGTGTAGCCCACCAGGTTCCTCTGTCCATGGAAATCTCCAGTCAAGAAGACTGGATTGGGTTGCCATTCCCTTCTCCAGGAGATCTTCCTGACCCAGGGATTAAACCTAGGTCTTCTGCATTGCAGGCAGATTCTTTACTGGCTGAGCCACCAGGGCTTCCCTCTATTGCTTCCAAGCTGGAATCTCAGGCAGGGGTCACAGGAGTGGGCAGCTCTGGCCTCTTCTCTTGCACCCTAAGCTGGGTTTCAGGCATGGGGGAGGGGTTGGCTGGGGCTCTGGGCAATAGGGAGCTGACAAGAAAGATGCAAGCACTTTCCACCTGGGATCGTTCTGGGCTGCCCCGGCAAAGAGGAACTTCCCCTGGGTGAGATCTGGGCCTTCTTACAGCCTGAAAACCACACGGTCCTTGTAGGCCGCTTGTCTTCATCTTAAACAAAAGACACTCCTGCAACCAGGGGACCAGGTGGCTGGGGCTGGGGGTGGGAGGGCTGAGATTTCAGGGGAGGGCTCTGGGCTGCAGTTCTGTGCTTAGGACTTCAGGTAAGGCCTCTCCCCTCTGAGTGTGCCCAGGTCCACTGTGTGGACCACAGCGTGGGGGAGGAGAAGCAGGGAGCTGCCCGGTTGTCCCTCCCTTAGGCTGCCATACCTGTCTGACCAGCCCCTCCCTCTCTCCTTCCGCCTTCTCTGGGCCTGGTTTGGCACAGGGCCCATACCCCTCCCTTTGGTCTCAGGAAAGCGAAGTCTCCCAGCTCTGCTAGGTGTGGGTGTTTGTTGGGGAGGGGGGAGCTTGCATTCAAATCACTCCTTGGAAAACTAAGCATTGTTTAAAGGGGCTGAGAGAGGGCCTGGTACAAACAGGTACTGCCTGGTTCTGTGTGGCAGGAGGCCAGGCCTGGGGAGAGTGGGAAGAGAAAAGAGGGGAGGGAAGAAAGGGATGTGGTCATTGTGTCCCCTCTGAGAGACTCTGGGTTTGTCATTCCAGAAGGGACTTCAAAGTTCGTTCTTTTGTGTGTGTGTGCGTGGTCTGGAATGTGTGATCTGAGGGGAGCTTATCTGCATGTCTGTCTTTTGGGATTTCTCCGACTCCCAGGGAGAAGGTTTCTGGGTCTCGCTGTCCCTCTGTAAGGGTCTCTGTGCCTGTGCTCTGGGTGCCCGGGATGCCTGCCGGAGAAGGACGGAGAGTCATCCACTCACCTGCCCTGGGGACGGGCATGGTAGCAGTCACTTTGGTTGGGGCTTGGGGGCTATGGGCCACCTGTCCCTCTCCTCCAGGGAATCTGTTGGTTTCTAGTAAACAGCCACCCACTCCTCTCCATTTCATGCCCTGCAGGATCTATCAGAGAATCCAGCCCCAGCCATTAGGTAATTGCTACTGGAATCTCTGCCTTGGGGACCCAAAACTTGTGCTTTCCACCCACAGCCTGCCTCACCCTGCCCCACCCAGGCCCTGGGTGTCTTATTCAGCTCCCCATTCTCCAGCCTTCTGCAGGTGCATGCGGTGCCCCAACCTGCTCTCCTGACTCATTTTCTTAATGGGTTTGGGGAGACAGGTGCAGGGACTCTTTTCCTTCTACTATGGCCAGCGGGGGACAGGGGGGTGGCCGGGGAAGAGAAAGAGAAGCTGCTGGTTGACTCACCGTCAGGGCTCCCCACTCCACCCCCACCTCACAGTCCTGCCTCTTTCCTGTGATTCACCCACTGGGGGCTATGGGAATGACTCCTGCAAGCAGTGATGAGCAATGAGATGAGCCCCCGATGCAGCCACCTTCTCTCCTGACCTCCCCCAGCCTGCCCTTTAGCTCTTGTTCATCCTTCGCTGTGCCTTTCAGGCCTAAGAATCCTGTGATCTTGGGAGGAGAGAAAGATGCCACGGCGTTATGTCCTGGAAAAGCACTGTGTTGGATCTCACTTTAACTTTCACATACAGCCCCATAGCTAAGACAGTGAGTGTTCATTCATTCATTCATTCCATGAATATTTTTCCAGTGCCTCCTGGCACTGCACCAGGGGCTGAGGGTACAGCAGTAATAACTGAGGAAAGACCAGGCAAATGGTTGACCTCAGGTTCAATGATTTGGAACCCAAGTGTCCAGCCTGGGCAGACCTTCGTAATCACACGAAGTGGAGGAACGAACACAGGGTGGTGTCTTTGGAGTATCGGCTGCTCAGAGGAGCCTCAAATGCCAGGGGTCCCTTGCTGGCCGTGTCCCCCAGTGTGTGCATTGATTTCCCACGGGAGGAAAGGAGATAAGACCCAGGATTTGGGGCTGCAGTGGCTGGGCAGCCCTGGGCAAGCTCTGTTACAGGGAGCTTGTAGAGGCTGGCCGAGTCCTTGCACTTTCACATTCACAGAATTGCCTTTTCCTGGGTTCCAGGGTGGTGCAGGCGTGGGCTCTGGGGTGGGAGCAGCTCTCTGCTGCCCCCACCTGAGTCCGGCCTGTAGGTGGCAGGTGTCAGGTTAGGCCCTGCCCCCTCAGGGCCTAGCCACTCAGCTACAAGGCCAATCCCCTCCTCATGGGCTGGGCTCTGTTTTATAAAAGGCCATCGGGGAGCTGTACCCCACCGAGAAGCAGCTTCTCAACTCCTCCTCGACTCTACTCAGCTTCGGCCTCCTCGCCTCCTCTCCAGCCTCCACCATGTCCATCAGGGTGACCCAGAAGTCCTACAAGGTGTCCACCTCTGCCCCCAGGTCCTTCAGCAGCCGCTCCTACACCAGCGGGCCCGGCTCCCGCATCAGCTCCTCGGCCTTTTCCCGAGTGGGGAGCGGCAGCAGCTTCCGGGGTGGCCTGGGCACCGGCATGAGTATGGCTGGAAGCTACGGCGGGGCCCCAGGTTTGGGGGGCATCACAGCTGTCACCGTGAACCAGAGCCTGCTGAGCCCCCTCAAGCTGGAGGTGGACCCCAACATCCAGGCCGTCCGCACCCAGGAGAAGGAGCAGATCAAGACCCTCAACAACAAATTTGCCTCCTTCATCGACAAGGTGAGGGCTCCCCTCTGCGTGGCTGGCAGTGCCTGGGGCTGGACCAGGATCCCAGCCCTTTCTCTTGGTCACCCCACCCTCCATGGGCACATCTCCCCTAGGCCCCACCCACTCTGGGAACATTCTGCCTTCCAACCTGTGACTTGGGCCCTCTGCGCACTTGGGTTTGGGCAGGGGAAGGGACAGGGAGGGATCTTGAAGGCTTCTGACTGTAAATCTTGGGGGCCCCCGACTCACTCGCCCATCTCACCCCAAGTCTGTAAAGCTCTCAGCCTCGAAGTGTTCCAGGTGTTTAGCTGTCGGGTGGGAGGGGAGTTCCTCCCTCAGGGTCACCCTTTTCCCTATCCTGGCCTCAAGGGCCTTTCCAGTAGTGCTCCTGTGCTTAAAAAAAGAAAAAAATTGTTTTTTTAAAAATAGGAATTTGATAGGATTCTAGGAGAAGGAAGCAGCAGTCCTGATTCAAGCAGGCAAATATTGATCCAGGCCTTTGGTGTCCCAGGGATCTGAGAGTGGGGGGCATCAAGATGAGTCATAACTTGGCCAGGGCCCCAGGAGCTGACCTTGTGGGCGGGGCCGGGCGGGGCAGAGACCCGCCCCCACGGAGGGGTGAGGGGCAGAGGCTGCGTGCTGGAGACTCGCTCCTAGTCTCCTGGGGAGCACTGGGCACCTGGGGTTTCGGGGGTGGGGGTGGGGGTGTGTGTCAGGGTGGAGAGGGGTAGGGGTGGGGTGGAGTGGGGTAGGGGTGGGGTGGAGTGGGGTAGGGGTGGGGTGGGGTGGGACGCCAGGGACTGGCTTCAGGAAAGCCCATGCAGGATTCAAAGTCTGCGGGCGTGGGACACCCTACCCTTGTTTCACGTCCTTTTAAATCCCAGGATTTATGGTTTCAGATAAGGCGCCTATCCGCCAACGCCCCTCTCCCCTCGCCTCGGCCCTTGTCTCCTCACTCTTCGCTCCTCGGCTCCGCCCCAATAACCTGGCTCCACTTTCTCAGGGAAGGCGCCAGGCCAGGTTTTGCAGCCTGGGGTTGGGAGGGGGTTGTTGCTCCCTTAAAGCCCCAGGGCCCCCAGCGCTGGAGGACGAGTTCCTCTCTGCTGCCTGGCTCCTGGGAGGCATTGTGGGAGCGGAAGGAGGGAAATCCTGGGGCAGATTAGCGTCTTTAAGAATTGGAGTCCCCTGGGAAACCAGACTTCCCTTGTTTTTGGGGAAGGCTTGGTGGTGCCTTAAGGACCCTTGACTTGACTTCTTGACTGCCTTTTGCTAGCTCTGGGGTCTTCCCAGTGAGTAGTTAAGCAGAGGCTGAAGGTCCCCAGTGCTCTACCCTTTCCTCTGATGGACTAACTTGCTAAATCTGATTTCCTCATCTACAAAATAGGCTCTCTAATCTCCTAAATCCAAGAGGTTTTGCCTATTCAGGCATATAATGTATGTAAGAGCTTAGGAGTGCTTGGCCTACATTAAGCAGTCTAATAAGGGTAAATGTTATAATCACTTATTTTTTATAATTTTGGGACAGAATGAGCTGGGGAAGAAAGGGATTTACAGAGATGGATTTGCTGGGATCTGAACCAAACCCTTAAGACAAACTTCTTTTCCAAGTCCTCCTAATTTAAAAGAAGTTCCAACTTTGGGTCAATTAAAAAAAAAAAAAAAGCATTCTTCCTTTTGGGACCAGTTTATTATTCTTTCTTTAAAAAAATTTCTCTTCCAACATGGTTTAATTTCATCCTAAAATCTGGATTCCTCAAACCCATGGAACCTAGGACCTTTGTGTTTTGGACAAGAAAACAGGATTGTGGATTCAGGGTGGAGTAGGGTGGGGTTGGATGTTGGAGAACTCAAAGAGAGGGCTGTGGGGAGGAGGGTCTTCAGTTTGCAGACAGATTTACCTAGTTTCTTGCTCTTAGAGATGGGGTTCGGATAGAGCTTGCTTGAGATCTTCTAGGCCATTGCAGGATTGAGGAGACCTGGGCTCAGAGAGGGGAAGCAACTCAAGATCAGTAGCAGCGTTAGGCTAAAACCTAGGTCTTCTGGCCAGTGCTTTCCAGATTGTAGGGCTGAAGTTTCCCTGTAATCTATGAGTCTCTCAAAGCCACTCCAGATAATAATCATGATTGTTTGATATGAACCCATCTATATTTCTTTCAATCATGAAAAGTGTTAATCAAAACTTGGCTACTTTTACTGACGTGTAATATACAATCTCAGTCAATAATACCTTTTTTTTTCCTGAAAGTATAACCAACATAATTCCTAGATATCTACTTCCAACCGTGTACCCCCTTGTCTCCCCGCAGCCCAACACTAATGCAGTTCTGGAGACCCAGCTGCTTGGGGAGTGGATTAAGGGAAAACATGGTGCTTGCTTTGTGCCAGACTTTGAGCCCTGGCCTGATGTGACTGTGGACTTTTCTGCCCCATCATACAGGTGCGGCACCTGGAGCAGCAAAACAAGGTTCTAGAGACCAAATGGAACCTCCTGCAGCAGCAGAAGACTGCCCGGAGCAACATAGACAACATGTTTGAGAGCTACATCAACAACCTCCGTCGGCAGCTGGAAACTCTGGCCCAGGATAAGCTGAAGCTGGAAGTGGAGCTTGGCAACATGCAGGGGCTGGTGGAGGACTTCAAGACCAAGTGAGCCCTCCGTCCTCCCCAGCTGAAATCATCTCCCCCTGCCTGGCCCTTTGGGACCAGAGGTTTCAGACCCCAAGGCCCTCTGCTTTTTGGGCAGTGCAGTCCTATATAATTACGGTGACTCCAGGACAGTCTAGGTGTATGTCCATTGTTAATAGCACTTCCCCTCCTCCTTCAATTGCAGAACTGTCTTGATTTGGACAACAAATTATCTTCTAGAGTTTACACAGTAAATCTAAGATGGGAGCAGAAGTAGCCAACAGGCCTCTGTTGTATATTAACAGCCCTGGCCTTTATTTCTTTCTTATCCCTGATTTCCGGCACATTCCAGAAAGTTCTGTCAAAGGTCTCCTGTCAGTCACTGTTGCTAAACCTCCTCATACGCCTAATCCAATATATCTTCATGGATTTGGAGAGACACTTCCTGCTCTAGGCTTCCTCACTTACTGGGGATGGCGTGGGGTAAGGCTGGGGAGACAGTAGCTGGTTGGGGCAGAATGACCAGACCAACTATCTCATATCTTTTTACATTTCCATTAACTGAATTTTCTAGATATTCTTGCCCCCCTCAAAAGACCCATGGCAACCTCACCTTTCCCTTTCATCCTCTCATTCTGTCTCTTCCTTGTCAGGTATGAGGATGAAATCCAAAAGCGCACAGACATGGAGAATGAATTTGTCATCATCAAGAAGGTGAGGGAGCACCCCTACCCCCACCAGACACAGAAGGCTGGTGCTTAGAGACTCAGGCTAGACTCAGGTTTTCTGTTCTTAAATGTTTCTAAGTCATGGGACAACATTTGGGTGCCTCCTAGGTACTGAACATAGAAGGACAGAGTTAGGTGCATTTGGACAGAACTATGGGTGTTGGGACATGGCTAAGAAAATGGAGCAGTGGAACTGGAGGTCCAGCTATAGAAGGCTTCCAGGACGAGGGTAAGGGGGAGAGGAGGTGGGAGGAGGCGGAATGTGCAGGAAGCTGAGGAAAAGGGGCTGGGAATGCAGTGTGGTGGGGCAGAGACCGCACTGGATCACTGAGGTGGGAAGGCGATTAGAAAGTTCCAAGTATAGGCCACTGGGTGTCCCCAGCTTGGAATCAGGAGTGGGCACTCAGCTCTGGCTCCCCTTTCCCCACCCCACAGGATGTGGATGAAGCTTACATGAACAAGGTAGAGCTGGAGTCCCGCCTGGAAGGGCTGACTGATGAGATCAACTTCTACAGGCAACTGTATGAAGAGGTACGTTCTTAGTTGCCGGAGACTGGAGTTCCCTGGCCCCGTCAGAGGCTCCTTCCAGCCCCGCCAGTGCACCAACAGACAAGGGCCCAACCCGGAATAATTCCAACTGCCAATAGTAACCTGGCATGGATGTCCTTCATGTTCTGTCTCCCTGAATGAGGGAAGGTTTATTACCCCATTTCACAGATGAGAAAACAGGCTTGGAGAACTGAAAGAGACTGTCCAAGGTCATCATACATACTGCAGAGTGGTGACCCAGCTACCTCAGACCTGCTCTGTCCCTAGGGTTTAGATAGATCCTTTGGGCCGTATGGGAGCCCTCTGGGGGCGCCATACTGGTAGCTGAGAGCGTGGAGGGGCTCTGCCCCTCTGGTCTCTCACCCAAAGCCGGATTTCCTTTTATCCTGGCCTCATTTCATCTTTACTTCTCTCCAAGTTCCAGGTCTTCGACCCATCTTTCTTCTTTAGGAACTTTGCCTTCTCTCCCGCCCTAACTGTTTTGTCCCCTGTGGAAGGCGCTTCTACAGAAGGGGACTCCTTGTGTGCAGGGCCAGGGCCTTACCACCTCCCCTTCCTGCCGCAGGAGATCCGTGAGATGCAGTCCCAGATTTCTGACACGTCCGTGGTCCTGTCCATGGACAACAACCGCAACCTGGACCTAGACGGCATCATCGCTGAGGTCAAGGCCCAGTATGAGGAGATCGCCAACCGCAGCCGGGCTGAGGCCGAGACCATGTACCAAATCAAGGTAAAGGGCAGGGGCTCAACCTGGTGCTCCCCTTTTGGGTAGTTCTGGGTGCTAGTCCTTCCTTGAGGGAGAAGCGAGATTTCAAACTCTGCCTGCTGGGAGTGGGGCTGCCGAGTTGTGCCGGGAGACAGGGATGGGATGTTCCAGGCCCAGAGGTACGGAGCCGGGTGGGCGTGAGATGACCTGGGCTCTGGTGACTTGGCTGAGGGTACTCTTTCCTCGGAGGGACCAGGAGTCCCCTCTCAACCTCACTCCTCGTCTCACCTCTGCAGTATGAGGAGCTGCAGACACTGGCTGGGAAGCACGGGGATGACCTTCGTCGCACGAAGACGGAGATTTCTGAGATGAACCGGAACATCAGCCGTCTCCAGGCTGAGATCGAGGCTCTCAAAGGCCAGGTATGGGCTGGGCTCGGGGTGGGAGAGGGTCCTGGGACACCTCTGGGGTGGAGGAGATAGTACAGAAAGAAGTGAGGTGTCTGGGGGTTGGGGAAAGGATCCTGGGAGTTGGAGGGGTAGCTACAGTCCAGAGTGTTCTGGGAGGCTGAAGGGTCAGAACAGGGGTCACGGGGCTGGGCAGGTAGGTTGGTGGTCCAGGATGGGTTCCCCAAGCTTGCTTTATCTGTCTTATAAATCAGGGTGCTTATATATCAGATGCCTTAAGGGGGTTTAGAAAGCAGAGATCTAGTGCCTTTGGGAGTGGGGATACAGCATCCCAGGTGAGAAGTGTATGCAGGAGGGATCTGGAAGCTGCTCATATTCCCCCATTTCACTTCCTGAAGCTCACCCACCAGTAACATTTACTTCTTCTTTTTTTTTTTAAAATTATTTACTTGGCTGCTTTGAGTCTTAGTTATGGCACATGCACTCTCTGTGTTTTGTGGGCTCCGGAGCACACGGGCTCGGTAGCTGACATGTGGGATCTTAGATCCCCAATCAGGGATCGATCCCCTGCATTGCAAGGCAGATTTTTAATCACTGGACCATGAGGAAAGTCCCCTCTAACATTTTCTTGGAATAAGGCAGGTGGAGTTGGTTAGTCCAGGTTGTGGAGAGGGGGTCCCTAAAGGAGGGGAAAGGGAGAGTGGGTGCAGGTGGAGAAGGAGAGGAGGTAACCAGACTTTGCTTTACCTGCTTGCCTGTCCCCTCCCTGCACAGAGGGCTTCCCTGGAGGCTGCCATCGCTGACGCTGAGCAGCGTGGTGAGATGGCTGTCAAGGACGCTCAGGCCAAGCTGGCTGAGCTGGAGGCCGCTCTGAGGAACGCCAAGCAGGACATGGCGCGGCAGCTGCGCGAGTACCAGGAGCTCATGAATGTCAAGCTGGCCCTGGACGTGGAAATTGCCACCTACAGGAAGCTGCTGGAGGGCGAGGAGAGCCGGTAGGTGTGGGGGTTCCCTGACCACCCCTGGTGCACCATCCCTGGAGTGCGGGAGATGGGACCTGGGTCCTCAGGGCCAAGGGT
This sequence comes from Oryx dammah, assembly GCF_014754425.2. NCBI lineage: Eukaryota > Metazoa > Chordata > Mammalia > Artiodactyla > Bovidae > Oryx > Oryx dammah. The sequence goes on along the minus strand of NW_024070213.1, from coordinate 90,108,153 downwards.
TGGTCCTGACATTCCATGTGTCCTCTGGGTACAGGCTGGAGTCTGGGATGCAGAACATGAGTATCCACACCAAGACCACCAGTGGCTACGCAGGTGAGTGTCCGCGTCTTGGGGGCCAGGGCTGGAGGGCAGCCTCTATGGGTCCTTCTGGTGCAGCTGAGGAAGCTGGGGCCCAGCTACTGTCCTGTGCAAAGTCACACGCCCGCGTGCTTTTGTGCCCCGTCACTCAGTCATGTCCGAGTCTTTGTGACCCTACGGACTGTAGCCCACCAGGCTGCTCTGTCCATGGGGTTCTCCAGGCAAGAATACTGGAGTGGGTTGCTATGCCCTCCAACAGGGGATTTTCCTGACCCAGGACTCGAACCCAAGTCTCTAACATCTCCCCAAGGTCACATAGCTAATAGCAAAGCCCTGTCCCACCCTGTTCCTGGTTTTCGCCCAGTCATCTTGGAGAAGTGAACCAGGCAGTTCCCCCTCCCTGGGGACCACTTCTGGGGTGTCAGGGAGATAGGAGGAACAGCAGCACCTGATGTGAGCATAGCCTCCCATACTCACGTGGCTGTCTCTTCCTGACCAGGTGGACTGACTTCGTCCTACGGGACCCCTGGCTTCAACTACAGCCTGAGCCTGGCCTCTGGCGGGGGCCCCGGCTCCTTCAGCCGCACCAGCTCCAAGGCTGTGGTTGTGAAGAAGATTGAGACCCGCGATGGGAAGCTGGTGTCTGAGTCCTCTGATGTCCTGTCCAAGTGAAAGGCTCCTGTGGTCCCTCCCAGCCTTCCCCCGCTCACTGACTCCTGCAGATGGAGCTGTGTAGGGGAGCATCTGTATGGGAGACCTGAGGTTTCGCCCCTGTTCTCCACCCACACCTAGGGAGAGTCGACTGCCTGGGTTGCCCCTTTTGCTTATGACCCCACCCAAAAGCCAATGTAAGCATCTTTTTCAGAATAAATCCAATTCGATTATCTTTTTTTCAGAATAAAGCTTCAGTTGGCTCTGCCAACCCGCTATGCTGTGTGCAGCCCTTGTTTGTGAGGTGGGAGAGAGGTTGTCAGGAGGCCTCTCTGTGGGATCAGAAGCTGGGGTGGGGGGCCACATGGAGGAGAGACTGGCCTCCTCCACGCTGTTCCCAGAGAGACTATTTTTGCTGAAAAACTCATTGATGCCTTCGTCTCAAATACCCCACTTAACTTTTATCTGTGCAGCAAACCCTGTTGGGGAACAGAGCAGATTTTGGGTGGGAATATCAGGAGGGTTTCCTTTCTGTAGGCCTCACAAGTGATTGGCATCAGGATCAGGCCCAGAGAGACCAAGTAGGCCAAGTTAGGGCAATGGCCTAACTAAAAATCAGGTATTCGAACCCTGCACCATCCAGTTCTCAGGCCTGTACTCCTCAACCACCAGGCACATGGCGTTTTCTTGGTGGCCAGAGATGCCTTTGTACCATCTTCGTTCCTTAGCACCTGGGGACAAGGAATCCCTAGGGACACAAGAAGTTCCTGCAGAGATCTAGAGTCCATTCTCAGCAGCTGGGTGTGCCACACCCACAGTTTCTAGAAGCCAAGATGTTATAAGGCTTGGCATGGACTGATGCCCCCTTCCCTGCTCCACTCACAGTCACAACCACCCTCCCCGCCCCCCGCCCATGGTTCCTCTGTGCTCTTTCCCACCCATTTACATGCAGTGTTTGTGTGATATACAGCAGAGTGTGTAAAGGGCGTGTGTGTTCTGTTTGCACGTGGAGGGTGTGTTGTGTGTATATGGGTGTGGATGGGTTCTGTGGAGTGTGTATAGGGGATTTGCTTATCTCGTAGGAATGCGGTCTCCAAGGTTCAGGGCAGGAGCAGGGCTGGGTGAAGCAGGGCGTCTCTGGTAGTTGGCTCTGCAACCACTACCACCGCTCCTGGAGTTCTGGGCAGATTCGCTGGCCCCTCAGTGCTGGACGAAGTGAGTCCTTACTTAGCAAGGCTGAGATGGGGGCGCTTTCAGATTTTCCAAAACACCAAAGGAGAACGAACAGGTGGGGGGCTGTCTCACTATCAACCTGCTGCCCACCTCAGTGGAGCTGCTTTCAGACCTAGCTGAGACATTCTGCCTCCTCCGCCCCCACCACCCAGCCTGGGACCAGGGCCAGCGCTCCGTCCTCTGTCACACGAGAGGACTTCACTCTGATGACAAAACTTAACAGCACTATTATCCGGAGCAGTGACTCTTAACTACTGTGGCAGCAGCTCTCAGTACGAAATTCATTTTTATCAAGACCTGCAGACGTTTATATCTATATAAATGAAAGAAAAATTTCATAAGACAGTATCAGCCATCTGCCCCCTGTTCACATGTGACTGGCCGTCTTACTGGGAGCCCAGAAGATGGTGTTGGAACCCGAACAGGCGCAGCAAGCACCCAGTGAGAGAGATCTTCCGCCCCACTGAGGCCCCAAGTCAGTACTTCCAACTGTGCCCCTCAGGTGGAAGCCAACCACCTGTCTTATCAGGCCTTGGCCCTGGGGCGGTGGGCACGTGGTGGTGGTGGTGGTGGTGGGGGTGGGTGGGCAGCCATCAAAGATCCCATCAAAGCTCTCCTGGAGTTTCCACCCCTCCCTCCACTTCTCCTGCTGTTTGGTTATAGAAGAAAGCTCCAGGGAGAATTCCCTTTCTCTCTCCAACTCTTCCTTCCTTTCCTGGTTATTGTATATCTAAGACACCATCTTCTCTGGCTTTCTGTATTTAATCCTGTGAAAGAGCCGGGTCCTCCAGTTCTCGTTAGATGAGACACTGCTGAAGGATGGATGCTCACATTTCCTTCATACCTGCCTGGTGGTAGATCTTGTGCTTCATCACATTTCAAGCCTCCAAGGATCCAGGGAGGCAGGTATTAGAAACCCCCGCTTTCAGGAGCTGTTTTTCCAGCTCCAACCCCATGGTTCTGGTAGCCTGCCCCTAATAGCACCTCTTCTCTGGGGCCAGAAAGGTGGAGGGAGCCAGGCTTGGCCAATCACAGGCCCCTTTGTGAGGTTAACAGTAAATACAATAAAATGCAGACAGTGTTCAATGGGTTTCTTTTGACATTCACACTGTAATGGAGAACCTTGCCTGTGTCACAGAAGATTCCCCTGGGCCCCTTGCGAGGGTGCAGCTTTTCTTTTAATTGAAGTATAGTTGACCGACAATGTTGTGTTCGTTTCTGGTATACAGGGAAGTGATTCAGTTTATCTATATACTCACATATATACACATATATATTCTTTTCTAGATTCTTTTCCATTATAGGTTATTGTTATTGGTCAATCGCTAAGTTGTGTCTGACTCTGCGACCTCATGGACTGTAGCCCACCAGGGTCCTCTGTCCATGGGGATTCTCCAGGCAAGAATACTGGAGTGGGTTGCCATTTCCTTCTTCACGGGATCTTCCCAGACCAGGGACTGAACCCGTATTTCCTGCTTTGGAAGGTGGATTCTTTATCACTGAGCTTCCCAGGTGGTAAAGAAGCTGCCTATCAGTGTAGAGACTTAAGAGAGGAGGGTTGAATCCCTGGGAAGACGCCCCTGGAGGAGGAAATGGCAACCCACTCCAATATTCTTGCCTGGAGAATCCCAGGGACAGAGGAGCCCGGTAGGCTACAGTCTGTATGCGGTTGCTAAGAGTTGGACAGGACTGGAGCAACGTGGCACAAGTGTAGCATACAGTGGGAAACTGTTGTTTATCTATTTTATATACAGTTGTGTGTATTTGTTAATCCCAAACTCCTAATTTATTCCTTCCTCCGCCCTCCCCCCTTCCCATTCGGTAATCATTAAGTTTATTTTCCATGTCTGCAGAGTACACTTAAAAAAAATGCAAATCAAAACAAAATGCAAATCAGATTCAGATACTCTCCTACTTAACCCCCAGAATGTTGACCCCCCAGGATAAAACTCCAAGTCCCTTCTGCCTTGGCCCACAGCCTGGGCCAGCTCAGCCTCCATCCCCCCTTAGCACCTCCCCAGGCACACCTCCCCCATCACCTCCTCGTACCAACTCCCTTCCCCCCACCCTGCCCCTCCCCCCATGGTTGTGCAGCTCTGCAGCATTCACATCACATTCCTTCCACCCTGGGCCATTGCACATGCTGTTCTCTGCTTGGAATGGGATGGCTTTTCTCAGTGTAGGAGCTTCCAAGGCAGGTAGAACCTTCTTGGACCAGGGATCGAACTTGTGTCTCCTGCATTGGCAGATGGAGTCTTTACCACTCAACCGCCAGGAAAGCCATATTTTCAGCCACTTTAACCTTTTGTAAAACTTTCCTTTTGGGGGAAAAAATCCATTTGCTTAGGCCTAGTCCATGAGCAGCTTATGTATTGATTTTTAAAAGTGTCTCTCTGCCAAGTGGACTTAGCCCCATGTGAGCAATAGCCAGTCCTTTGTAATGGTTTGGGCAGGAGTGGAAAAAACAGAGTTAGGCCTGCTGCTGCTGCTGCTGCTGCTGCTAAGTCGCTTCAGTTTTGTCCAACTCTGTGTGACCCCATAGATGGCAGCCCACCAGGCTCCGCCGTCCCTGGGATTCTCCAGGCAAGAAAACTGGAGTGGATTGCCATTTCCTTCTCCAGTGCATGAAAGTGAAAATTGAAAGTGAAGTCACTGAGTCCTGTCCAACTCTCAGCCACCGCATAGACTGCAGTCTACCAGGCTCCTCCGTCCATGGGATTTTCCAGGCAAGAATACTGGAGTGGGGTGCCAGAGTTAGGCCTGGGTTGGCCTAAATGTGCCTAGCAGTGTGCCTGGTACCTGGAGGGTGGGGAGGCAGATGGCAGAGGTGAATGGGAAAGAACTAAGTTAGATCTTAGTCTATTTCCAGCTTACTTGGGAAAACACAATACATATCTCCGAGATATCTCCTCAGTGTGTTCAGTCATGCAAACATTTATTGGTGATCTGGGGTGAGCCAGACACTGGAAAAAGGTCCAAATGCTTGGCACATGGCAAGGTGAGGTGCTGCTCTGCGTGGTGGTCTCAGCAGTGATTTAGTGCCCTTCCCTGCTGGTGGCTCCCAAATCCCTGTTCCTCCTCTTTTCCTCAGTAGATAGAACTCTGCTTTTTAGCTGGACACATGGCTACCAGGGAAAAAAGACTAATTTTTTTGCTTGCTTTGCAGTTAGTTGTGGCCATGTGAGAAAGGGATAGAAGTGGCAGTGGAGGGTGCAAGTTCTGGGAAGTGTTCTTAGAGGCAGAGAGCATGAGCTGTTTCAGCTCTGTTTTCTCCTGGCAGGAATGCATACATAATGGCTGCAATTCAGGGGCCATATAGGACCATGAGGTGATCTGGGGAATGGAAGCCACCCTTGGCAGAGCAGAAGAGGGATAGGACCTGGGTCGATGGCACCACGAAATGTCATTCCTGCATTGGACAGAATATTTCCATGTATCTGGAAAACTGAAAGAGAAACAAGCTTCTGTCTGAATTGAACACTGTTATTTTATTTTATTTTTTCCTGTTACTCCCAGCTAAGCTAATTCTAATACAGTAAGCGTATCTGCCTATCTCAGGTGGGTAGCTGCTAGAGGAGTCCCAAGGATGAACAGAGAGCACACTGCAATAAGCAAACTGGCTTCTAGCCCTGGCCTGCTTCCTGCCCTTGACTTGCTCTGGGATGTTTGGGAAAGCCCTCACCTCTCTGGGCCTCAGTTTCCTGTTCTTGAACAAAGAGGGCTGGACTCCAGGGTTGCTATGACATCTTCTAGCTCTGCCATCTTATCTTCTGGACATCTTGGCGAGTCATGGAAACCTGGAATGCTGAACTGAGAAATTTGTACTTGATCTCAGAAGCACTAATATCACTAAAGATTTTTTTTTTTTGGTGGAGAGCAAGGAAGTGAATTGATGGAGGCAGTGCTTCAGGAAGATGAACCCGGCGGTTCCCCACAGGGACACGTGACTAAGTGGGACAGGGCACTGGGTGAAGATCAGAAGACCTGGGTGGACACCCTGGCTCTGCCGATCATGGTGTCTGTGACCTTGGGCATAGAGCTTCCTCTCTCTCAGCCTCAGCTTGCAGTCAGTTTCATGGACAATCAACACCGCCCAGAGTGGCTGTGAGGCTGGAACTGGTCAGCCATGTGAAAGTGTCCTGTGGACGGTAAATGGAGACGCTCCCCATCCCACTCAGGATGCGTGCTCTCTGTCCCCCTTCTGTATCTCCCCCACCCCATGCACTACTACTCCCCATAGGACCACGGGGACTCAAGAAGCAGCCTGGGGCTGAGAAGCAGGCAAAGGGGTCCCAAGGCATATCTCTGCTTCCCATTCCCTCCCCGCTTTCCTTAGGCTTCTCCTCCTCACTTCTGTGTGTATTTGGCTTTGCGATTTTCAAAGTGGCTTCATTTGGTTTGGGTTTGGTTCACTCACTCTTCCTCTCTGTGAGGAAAGTTCAAGTCTTACTTTATGTTTTTATACTACAAATCCTAAATTTTTTACTAATAAAAATATCCACCATTATATGAAGTAATAACCCCAACTCACTATAATAGAACTGTATTGTGCAGGATGCGCCTTTTATTTAACACAGTTGTGAGTCTAAACTCAGTCTCCTTTTACGGTGACCCCTTTCATTCAGAAATATACTTGGAATATTGTCAAGTCTCATTTTATAGGTGAAGGACAACACCCAAGATAGGGAGGGGAAGACACTTGCTCAGGGTTGCTTGGCTGTTTGGGGGCAAAACTTGGATCAGAACAAGGACCTCAACCTGTTTTTCCCAGATTATTTTATTAAGACTTGCCCAGACTCTTTTATCCTAGGGGGAAGTTGCAGGATTACAGGAGAGGACTGAGGAAAGGACCACACTGCTGGATGCGCCTAGGGTGAGGGGAGAGGTGGGGGTGGCGGTTTAGTCGCTAAGTCGTGTCCGACTCTTGCGACTGCAGCCTGCCAGGCTCCTCCGTCCATGTCCATGGGATTTTCCAGACAAGAATACTGGAGTGGGTTGCCATTTCCTTCTCATGAGAGGAGAGGAGGGCAGTACAACCTCAGGTTGGCGAGATCCATAGGTAACTTTACTCAGGCTTCTGGCGCCACCTGGAGAAAGATTTGGGACGTGCAACCAGGCTAGCCTTCCCCGCTAGCCTTGCTCCTGGCTTCTGGATGTTTCCTCTAAACCCCCTTTTCCTTCTAGATGCTGGTCTATTTGGGGGGCTTATTGGAACAGAGAATGTAGGTAACTTGGAGTTTTGTTTTTTTTTTTTTGGTTTAGGGGGTCAAAATTCAAATGCTTACAGGGGTCAGACCACTAACGTGAAAGAGGAAAGTGGGTCTGGGGTAAGGAACTGTGGATAAACACCCACTGTTTACACACACACACACACACAAAACGCTGGAATATCCTTCTGCTCACAAAGAATTGTGTTTTACATTGTCTTGTTTTGAAACTTGCTGGCCTTACATTCTCCCACCGGAGACTGAAACACGGACTCAGGGATGGGTTAATTTCTTTTTATCTCTATTATAAGGTGCTCCAAGTGTAGAAAAGACATCTGCCATTTATTTGGATTCACTGTTGGGACAGTAAGAGGGAATGGTGGACTTCCATGATGGTTCAGTGCTTCTGGGTCCTGCCGATGCAGAGGACACAGGTTCGATCCCTAGCACAGGAAGGTTCCACCTGCCATGGGGCCACTAAGTTCAAGTGACACCTGCTAAGCCTGCACTCTAGAACCCCACACTGAAGCTACTGAGCAGAAGCGCCTAGAGCCAGCACACTGCAACAAGAGAAAGCCTGCCTGCAGCATCGAAGACCCAGCACAGACAAAAAAGAAAAAGGGAATAGTGAGGACTCTGCCAACTAGAACTGCTGATAATCTCTGGGCCAGAGGCATCCCTGCTATGGGGCTCTTGTTTTATCGGGCATTGCTCTGTTACCCTCTGGCTGTGACTCTCAACCCTTGGTGAGGAGTCCAAGGTACCAAGGAAGTGCCCACCCAGACAGAGCTGTGTCTTCCTGTTCCTACGCAGACGCCCTTGAGTGCACTTCCAGGAAGTGGGCATCTTCCTTGGGCTCTGTCTGCTGCCAAACCTCTGGTTCTGACAGTGGCTGTGGGATGGCTGAGTTGGGGGTGGAGGGGTGTCCAGAGCTGCCACATCCCATCAGGCACCACATGTGGTGATGGAGGACTTGAAGTGTGGTCTGGCTGAATTGGGATGCACCGTAAGCATAAAATTCAAGGCACATCTTGAAGGCAGTATGAGAAAAAATGAATATAAAATATTTATGATTCAAACTGTTGATTATATGTTGAAATAATATTTTGGGTATATTAAATTAAAAGATGCTTGCTCCTTGGAAAAAAAGCTATGACCAACCTAGACAGCATATTAAAAGGCAGAGACAGTACTTTGTCAGCAAAGGTCCATCTAGTCAAAACTATGGTTTTTCCAATAGTCATGTATGGATGTGAGAGTTGGACTATAAAGAAAGCTAAGTGCCAAAGAATTGATGCTTTTGAACTATGGTGTTGGAGAAGACTCTTGAGAGTCCCTTGGATTGCAAGGAGATCAAACCAGTCAATCCTTAAAGAAATCAGTCCTGAATATTCATTGGGAGGACTGATGCTGAAGCTGAAACTTCAATATTTTGGCCACCTGATACAAAGAACTGACTCATTGGAAAAGACCCTGATGCTGGGAAAGATTGAAGGCAGGAGGAGAAGGGGACGACAGAGGATGAGACGGTTGGATGGCATCACCGACTCGATGGTCATGAGTCTGAGTAAGCTCCGGGAATTGGTGATGGACAGGGAAGCCTGCCGTGCTGCAGTCTACGGAGTTGCAAAGAGTCGGACACGACTGAGCGACTGGACTGAAGCTGAAGGTAAACATGTGTGTGCTGCGTGCTCGCTCACTCAGTTGTGTCTGACTGTTTATGGCCCCAAGGACTGTACTTGCCAGGTTCTCTGCTCATGGAATTTTCCAGTCAAGAATACTGGAGTGGGGTGCTATTTTCTACTTCAAAGTTAAATATATGTGCTATTAAGATGAATTCCCCTATTCCTTTTTACTATATGAGTGTAGCTACTAGAAGATTTAATATTCCATATGTGGTTGGCATTTGTAGTTCACCATGTATTTCTTGTGGCTCAGCTGGTAAAGAATCTGCTCGCAATGTGGGAGAGCTGGGTTCGATCCCTGGGTTGGGAAAATCCCCTGGAGAAGGGAAAGGCTACCTACTCCAGTATTCTGGCCTGGAGAATTCCATGGACTATATTCCATGGGGTCACAAAGAGTCAGACACGATTGAGTGACTTTCACTTCACTTCACTTATATTTCTTTCTTTTTTTAAGCATTAAAAGATCTATCCATCATTATTCCTTTTTAGCTTTCCTTTATTTAGTATTCCTTTTTTATTGAAAAGTTTAATTAATGAATGTGAAACAAGGCATATCTCAATGTGAAATTATCATCATCAGACAATCAAATGTTGGCTTTTTATCATCACTGAGCCAATCTTGAGCATTTGCAAATAAAGGTCATAATTTTTAAAATGGGCAAAGGAGAGTCAAAGGTAAAAAGAACAAAAATACAGAATCATAAATTAAAAAATAATTTAAAGATGAAATCAAACTGTATTTTTCTTGACCGTCAAAAGCATCAAACTGAAGAGAGAGCAAAGTGTGTCTGTGACCACATAATAGCATCTTCTGTTTTACATCAGTGCTGCTTAGCTGGGCAGTTGAGGGGGTATTTGCCCTTGAGAGGGTATTTGGTACCATGGTTGAATACAATGTTGGTTGTTAGGTTTCACATTATATTTCTACTGGGCTGGCACATAGGGCTTTTGGAAGAGGTTTTAGCCTGTTCACAGGTCTATGCATGAGGGCCTTTCAAATGCAGGGTGAGATTCAGGGTGCAGCTGGGTTAGAAGAATAGGGGGTGGTGTGCCGCTTTCTGTGCCCTGTCCTACCTCCCCAAACAATTGGGCCAGGCCCAGGGCAGCCTCTGTCCTCAGCGTCTGCCTGATACAGCCACTCAGGGATTCCAGAACTTTCAGTTTTGCAACAAAAATCGGAAATCTGGATTTTTACAGAAACTCTCTTGATTAAAAAATGTTAACAACCGGAACTTCCCTGGTGCTCCAGTGGTTGAGACTCCGTGTTTCCAATGCAGGAGAAGTCGATTCGACCTCTGGTCAGGGATCTAAGGTCCCACATGCTGCACGGGTGACCAAAAATTAAAAAAAAAAGTTAACAACTAATTCAAACTTTTAGAAAAAACACTGTCCAGGCCAAGATCACACAAGCCACAGAAAACATATCTCTGGGCTCTGGTTCAAAAGAGGGAGACTGAGGTACTTGCCTGGTGGTCCAGTAGTTGAGATTCTGAGTTTCCAATGAAGCAGGTATGGTTGGATCTCTGGTCAGAAACTAAAATCTGAGGTATGGTGAAAAAAAGAGAGAGAGAAAGAGAGACAGGCAAAAGGCAAAAAAAAAAAAAGAAGTAGGGAGACTGAGGTCAGAGAGACAAAACTTAACTTTGTTTCCAAAGCATAGGAGCCGGAACCAACACAGGAGGACTGGGCCGGGGTGGGGTGGGGGGGAGGGTGGGGGGCTTCCCCAGTGGCTCAATGGTAAAGAATCCATCTGGCAATGCAGGAGACACGGGCTCAATCCCTGGGTCCGGAAGATCCCACATGCTGCAGAGCAAATAAGCCCGTGAGCCACAACTATCAAGTCTGTGCTCTAGAGCCTGGGAGACACAACTACTGATCTCGTGCACACCTGAGCCCATGCTCTACAACAGGAGGGTAGCCTTCGCCTGCTGCAACTAGAAAAAGCCCATGCAGCAACAAAGATCTAGCACAGCCAAAAAGAAAGAAGTAAATATAATTATACACATATTTTAAAAGGACTGAGGGGAAGCAGATGAAAGGGGCTGTAAAATCTCCATCACCAGCTCCCACCTCAGTCCAGCATCTGTTTTATGGGGAACTGAGGTGGTGGAGACCCAAGGGACCCAGAGAGCTCTAAAATTTCCTCTTTCTCTGCAGCCTGTTGCTCAGCCTGTCTGAACTTCCGAAGAATGGGAAGAAAGTTGGGGCTGTGCTCAGAGGAAGGAGGTTCAGGTCAGTTCAGTTCAGTTGCTCAGTCGTGTCCGACTCTTTGCGACCCCACGAATTACAGCACGCCAGGCCTCCTTGTCCATCACCAACTCCTGGAGTTCACCCAAACTCATGTCCATTGAGTGGGTGATGCCATCCAGCCATCTCATCCTCGGTCGTCCCCTTCTCCTCCTGCCCCCAATCCCTCCCAGCATCAAAGTCTTTGCCAATGAGTCAACTCTTCGCATGAGGTGGCCAAAGTATTGGAGTTTCAGCTTTAGCATCAGTCCTTCCAAAGAACAACCAGGACTGGTTGGATCTCCTTGCAGTCCAAGGGACTCTCAAGAGTCTTCTCCAACACCACAGTTCAAAAGCATCAATTCTTCGGCGCTTAGCTTTCTTCACAGTCCAACTCTCACATCCATACCTGACCACGGAAAGACCATAGCCTTGACTAGACGGACATTTGTGGGCAAAGTAATGTCTCTGCTTTTTAATATGCTATCTAGGTTGGTTATAACTTTCCTTCAAAGGAGTAAGCATCTTTTAATTTCATGGCTGCAGTCACCATCTGCAGTGATTTTAGGTTGTACTTGGGCAAAAAGGAGGTTCATCAGGTGTCCACAGCGGGGCAGCAGAGAAGCAGGGAAGTAGCAGCTCTATGTGTTAGAGCAGAGCTGGCCTGCCTGTGGCATCCTCCCCATTCCAGGAGGCAGAGCTGGGAGGCGAGTTGCAGGCCACCACAAGCCCACCTCTCAGGTCAAATCAAGCCCACCACCATGATTTGATTCATGCAGATCAAAGGAAGCTCCTGTCTTCCGGGGTGGGGGGGTTTGCAGTCCTTGGTCAGGCTCTTGCTTACTAAGTAAATAGAGCTGGGCGTGGATTTTGGTCTGCATCCACCTATGTGCTATGGGATTCCCTGGTGGCTCAGATAGTAAAGAACCTGCCTGCAATGCAAGAAACCTGGGTTCGATCCCTGGGTCGGGAAGATCCCCTGGAGAAGGGAACGGCTACCCACTCTAGTATTCTTGCCTGGAGAATTCCATGGACAGAGAGAGGAGCCTGCTGGGCTACAGTTTGTGGGGTTGCAGAGTCACACATGACTGAGTGACTTACACCACACACACACACACACACACACACACACACCCCTATGTCCTATGTGCCTGGCAACCCAGGGGCCGTGGTTGCGGTGGTTGTGGTGTGGTTGTGGCAGTGGAGGAGTGGAGGAGCTGGGGGCTGAGGGCAGCCCTGTTCTGGTGGATGCATGTCCTCTCCTCTGCTGCTTGAAAACTTTGAGTTCCAGCTGAGGGTGGCGGGGGTTCCCCAAGAGGGCGCCACACTGCCAGATGCCAGCTGCTGCCTCCTGCCTCTCCGAGCAGTTGGCAGGCTCCAGGCTCCAAGCTCCATAGGCGAAGCCAGAGAAGCTGGGGCAGGAGGCTCAGCTGCGGAAGGATCGGGTGCTGGCAGGTGAAGCTGGGGAGGCAGATGAGGTTGGCAGGATCCAGGAGGAGCAGGTATTGGAGGCAGGTGGGATTGATTCCTGGCCCTGGAAAAGGGACGCCTGCCCCATTGAATGCAGCTGGCACCTGGCACCACAACCCCACCACCTCCCCCATGAAAAGCAGCCCCCGCCACCCCCCAGCAGCTCAGCTCCTTGCAGGTTCCCAGAGTAAGCGCAGTCTCACACTCCTGGCTCTTTGCTTGAGCTTTCCCCTGCGGCAGTGTGCCGACATGGGGCTCCCGTCTTAAGTACTCCTGAGGCTTCTGAATCCTGACTTGTCTGAGGCTGGGCTCCAGGCTCCCCTTCATTCCAACCCATGGCTCTTTTCCTTGCACTGAATTCTGCCCCCCTAGCCTCTATGCCCCAGCAGATGGTGAGCTTGGTGAGTCTGCCTGGAATGCCTTTCATATCCCTGTTCCTGGCAGGAAGGCCTGACTAGCATTCCTTCTCCCTGCTCCCAGCGGCAGCCTCACCATCACAGAAGACCTGCAGGGAGCTGGTCATGTGTGTGCATATGTATGCATGTGTGTGTGTGTGTGTGTGTGTGTGCAAGTGCTCATATGTGTGCATGGTAAGTGCACATACAGAGGGCCTCAGGCAGCAGAGACCAGACTAATCCACATGAGAGGTAGCATGTACGCAGGCGCAGACAGGCACAGACAGGCCTTTCACATCAACCCAGAAAGACAGAGCTCTGTATGCAGTGTGGGGTCTACTTAAAAAAAAAATTCTTTCATTGACGTACATAAACACATACACACAAGAAGCACTCACATCAAAAGATTCCTTGGGCCACAACTGAGGCCTGGTACAGCCGGATAAATCAATAATAAGATAAATTTTTAGAAGTGTACAGCTTGACGGGTTTTCACAAGCTGGACACACCATGCTACCAGCACCAGATGAGGAAAGTGCAGGGCAAGCACTGGAGGCCACGTGGGGCCTTTTTAGAGGCCTGTGCCTTGACTCTGAAGATGGGGTCTCCAGAGGGCGGAGGAGGAGAGAATCTGGGGGGAGGTTCTGACTTTTGCCTGCCTCCCCAAGGGGCCAGACTTGGGAGGGCTTGGCTGCTGGGGTGACATCCGCCCCAGACAGGCTTGTCATAGCTCCAGCATACAGACAGAACAAGAATTAATGAAATCTACTGCAATGTCCTAGAACTGCAAACACAAGGAGGGTACAAAGACTTGCCCCCTAAAACCAGCACTCCCAGGATGGAACTGGCTTGATTGTGTCTGGGACAATTATAAACGCCCAGGGACGCTGTGCAGGTCTGCGTGACTGGACATGCACAGGGACACCGTCTCCCACTGTGCATATTTTACAGAGACTGCATGGAACCCTGGGTGTGGTGGGGGTTTACTGTGTCTGGTAATGTTGGGGCACTGGGTGTGACAGGCTGGGAGTGGGTGGCCGGGTGGCTGTGCGTGCAGGGCTGCGTATGTGGGGCTGTGAGAAGGGCTGGTTGTGTCTGCATGCTGGGGAGCCTGTGTTTGGGCACAGATGTCTGTGGCTGAGGGGACAGTGCCGGGAGAGCTGTAACTCTACCCAGAGGTCGATCTGGAGAAGAAGAAGGGACAGCGGGTGGTGGTGGTGGTGGAAGGCTGCCAATGGACTGTTCCTTTTCCCGAGGGTCTTGCCAGTGGGCCCCTTCTCCTGGCTCCCAGCTCTGGGGGTCAGTTGCCCTGCCCACCGCCTGCAGTAACAAGCTAGGTGGAACCCAGGCTGTGGCCCAGATGCTGAGGTGGCAGGCAGGCCTGGGAGGAGGGGGTGGGGCCATCGACATGCCAGAGCGGCAGCCAGCAGCATGGGGCACCCTGCCCTGTGCTGAGCTGGCAGCTGGCGCTGGGAGCAGGCGGGGCCCCACCCAAGCAGGCCAGGGCAGGCAGGGCAGGGTCTGTCCTGGGCCAGGGAGGGGATAGAGCTGATGGGGCAAGCCTGGGCCTTGTCTGGCCAAGAAGGAAGGTTGAGGGGCAGCTGAGAGGATTCCTTTTGTGCTGAGGGCAGGGTGTCCGTGCCTGCTTAGTCTTATGGGTGCCTGTGTGACTGATTTGCTTATGCATCTGTTTTTCTCTCTTTAAAAAAAAATACTTATTTTTAATTGAAGGATCATTGCTTTGGTTTCTGCCATATATCAGCATGAATCAGCCATAGGCATACATATGTCCCCTCCGTCTTGAACCTCCCTCCCACCTCCCACCTTTTCCCACTCCTCTAGGTTGTTACAGAGCCTCAGTTTGAGTTTCCTGATTCAGCAAATTTCTCTCTTGTATGCATGGATCCATGGGCCTGTGTGAGGGCCACAGGCGGTTCTGTGTGTGTGTGACTGGCACCCAGGCATGTTTGTGTGAGGGTCTTGCACAGATGTGTTTATGGGAAGGCTGTGGCCCCTTTTGGAAAGATGCACGTGACTTCTGTATGTCACATCTGTGGCAGACAACTGACTTAGTCAATGCAGGCTTTCTCCTAGGCTACATGTGTGTGCAGGTCTCTGTGTGTGTATGTGAGTAGTTCAGGCCTTGGGTCTGGAGAGCAGAGGGCCAGTGGTTGGTAGTGGCCTGTCCAAGGTAGGTGGTGTGGGGAGGGGAAGGGACTGGATTTCCTGAATTGGAGCCTGGCCAGGCTCTGGGACCAATCTGTTCCTGCAACAAATTCACATGTTCTTCCCACTCCCCCATTACTCCTGCTTTAAAGGTTCTGATAGTGTGTGTGTGTGTGTGTGTGTGTGTGTGTGTGTGTGTGTGTAATGACCCACAAACCAATGCCACTCTGTGTAACCATTCCACTGATCCATTACAATATGCTTGTTTGTAACAATCCTAAAGACCATGTGTGCACCATGTGACCATGCATGTGTAAGTGTGACACACTCCTGCGTGTGTCTGTGTTTCTGTGTGTGGTGACCTCACAAGCCACTGGATATGTGCCTTGGTGTGTGTGGGTCCCACGGTCACTGTGCACGTATGGGCTCTTCTCAGCCCTAGGACCTGGCACACACCTCCTGTTGCCTCCTGAAAAGCCCACATGTGCTGATGCTCAGCTTCTTTCTGCTGCTCACCCCACCCCTTCTCAGCCCTCAGGGATCCTTCCTGGAGACAGGAACCCTGGGTGGTGAAGTTGAGAACTGGGCCTCCTGTGGAGTCGGCTGTTTGCCTCCCAAGTCTGCTTTAGTGTCATGGGGCCAAACAGAGGTCATACCAGCTAGGAGCTCAGGGGGCGGCCACGGCCAGGGCCAGTGGGAAGAGCACGTGGTTAGAGCCAGGCAGAACTGGGTTCGAATTCAGACTCACACACCACACCTGTAGGACCTTGGACAAGTCATGCTCTATGCCTCAGTTTCTCCTGTTTATTTCTGGAGTTGCTCTGACAAGCAACAGGTGAACAGGATGCTCCCGGCAGTAGGTAAACAGACACAGGAGTCTCTGGACAAATGTGGATCCTCCTCAGTGTAAGGGATCACTTTGAGAACACTTGAAGATCACCCTGAGATCTTGCAGGAAAGAGCCACAGGGATTGGAGAAGGTGTCTGGAGCCTGGTCTCGAGGTAGCATCTGAGATCTGACCGTCAGGGGCCCTGCAGTGTGGAGGTGAGCAAAGCCACGGCTGGAGAACTCTCCAAACATGCAGCCCCTGCCAGGGCCCCGGCGGCCCCGCCTGTCTGAGAGCGCCTTGGGCCTTGCACCCCTCTCCGAGAGTGGCATTGAGGGGGCACCCATAAGCTGTGTGGAGGGGCCTATGGAGATGATCTTGAAATGGTGGTCATGGAATGATACCCACAAAAAGTCAACTTGCAGGCTCCCAAAGACCACCGCCCATTAGCTGAACCCACAAAGATCCAGGTGAGGAAGACACCTCAAAAAGAGAGGACACAGCCTCCCATTTCAGAGGGACAGAAGTCCCCAGCACCCCAACGACGACCCTTGAAGACAGCACACCAGACACCCTTCCCCTCCAGAGGGCCCCGATTCTTCCAGAAGGGTGGACACGCATTCCCCACCCCCTCGCCCCTGGGGAGGACGCGCAGAGGGCAGCAGGCAGGCCCCGCTCCCCCTGCTGAGTCAGGCTGTCCCAGCTTAGCTGGTGGGTGTTGGGTGGCAGCCGCTGGGCGCCAGTCCAGCTCCAGGGGTGGGGCGGAGGGTGAGTCACAGAGCGGCCTCCGGAGCCGCCTAGGCCGCGCCCCCCACCTCTCCCGCCGCGGAGGCCGTGGGAGCGCGAGGGCTCAGCCAATCGGCGGCCGCCACCCGGCCTAGCGCTCTGGCCCCGCCCCCGGCCGTGGGCCGCCGGCTTCGAGGTTCCCAGGGTCCCCTCGCAGGTGGCCCGATGGAGCCCCCGACCTGGCACCCGACCAGAAGGAGCCCGTGGTCCCTGCCTGGGGAATGAGGTGCAGAAGAGGGAGCACGGAAGGAAGCCAGGAAGTCTCAGTTCCTCCCCTGGGGTCCCCCTCTGCCATTTCCACCTGCTGGTTAGGGGCAGGGGGGACCCTGTCAGTGACAGCGATGGGGTGGGAGTTGTTTTTCAGTCGCTCAGTCGTGTTCTTTTTGAGACCCCATGGGGTGGGGATGGGGTGGCGAAATGGCCTCCTTCTGGCTGCCCTGTGAGCTCTCACCATATTGTCCCCTCCTCGAAGGGACTGGATTGGCTCTGTGTTCAGGATCTGGGACTGTGCTGGCCCACACTGGCACAGTCTTGATGGCAAAAGTCATCCAGACTTGTGGCCAGAGTCAGCCACATCACAAGCTCTGTTTTCTGCTTCAGACACGACAGTCACTGTTCTCAGGTTGTCCTTCCTAAGACTCTGGTGATCCCAGCTACTGAGCCCCTCCTGGCCAGGGCCCAGGCTTGATCCAGACACACAGGCAGGTATGCACAGACTCCCCCGAGCAGCTAGAGGTTATGTGGACACACAGACAGACCTGTCCAGATCCTCATGTACATGTAACACAGAGACATTTTCAGCACAATAGGCAAGCATCACAGCTCTGTTTCTTACTACTTTCCTGACTTTGAGTCTGTCATCAGATTTTTCCAACTGTTTATCTGTAAAATGGGGATAGCTAGAATCCCTTCCTTACAGGGAGGATTCAAGGAAAAACAAAAAACAAAAAACAAACACACCTAGAGAGTGCCTTATACATTGTAATAACTCAATAAACGTGGCTATAATGATCTCCCAGACCCACAAGAATATATCCTCACAAGCACACTCATAGACCCACACCAATATACACACACACACACCAAACTTCAGACATCAATACATAGGCAAGCACCAGGTGTGTGTGCATATAGAAACACAAACAGCCACCCCCTCGCCCCCACTGCCGCCCCCAGAAAAACAGCAACCTCCGCAACAACCATAAAAGCAAGTTTTACTGCCCAGGGTGTGATGGGAACAGCCAGCCCAGCTGGGCGGGGGGGCGGAGGCCTCAGCGTCGGGCGGTGCCCGCCCTGCTCAGGCTCCCACTCAGCCCCAGGGAGAAGACGCTTTCATTCTTCCAACACGCCCCTCTCTGCCCTGAGAACAGTCACCTCATCCTCTCTCCACTGTCACCTGAAATCAGGCTCCACCTTCTGGCAACACTCTGAGCCCCAGGGTGGGGGACCCCAAGGATTTGTGGTCCGTGGGGTCGGTGAGGGGGCATGGTGGCCTGGCTCTCTGGGGAGGGGTTGAGGGCGGGCAGGGTGGCCCTGTCCCCACCACTTCTCTGGGCTGGTGGATCCTGGAGGGTAGTGGCTGTGAGCATTTGACTGCTGGGTCCTGGAAGCAGCCAGAAGGGGACCATCTGGAGCTGGGAATACCCCTCTGGGCTTAGATTCCCCTGGACTCTGGACAGCTCTCAGGAAGCTTCTACTATTTATTTTTGTTGTGATAAGAATGCTTAACATGAGATCTATCCTCTTACATTTTACTTGTACAACATAGTATTGCTACATGCTCCATGTTGAAGCATCTAGAACTTACTCATCTAGAAACTGGACCACCTTCTACTTCGTCTTGTACTTTGCATCCCCAGCTCTTGCTGGGCCCTCAGCTGTCCCCAGAGGTGGGGACATTTGTGAGTGGTTCTTCCGGTCTCAGGGAAAGCTAGAGGGAATGCTGCCTCCAGCTCTTTTCTGAGAAACCATGGCCACCGCAAACTGGTCTACTTTAAGCAGATTCTCACTGCTCTCCAGTCCCCTCCCTCCATTAACACACAAGGATACCGGATACTCCTGGTAGCATAAGCTGTCTGAGCTGAAAGGGCACCCCAAGGTTACTGACACAAGACCCAAGACGGAGGGCCCCGGGTCTGAGGTCGCACTGTGAGTGTGTAGAGGCAGCAGCGGGACTGACCCCGGGCTCCCGTCTCCTCGTGCAGAAAGGCCCGAGTCTCAATGCTGGCGGTACCCCTCCACCCCAGTCTCCCTTGTCTCACAGGGCTGCGCCCCTCCTGCCTGCCATCTGATCCCAGGGGCTGGGAAGGGGACTCAGGCTGTGTCCTCAGGGACTCCAGCCTGATGGGGAGGAGAGTGTCAGATCCAGGGAACAGAGAGGCTCATGCTATACATGGGACCTGAACACACCAGACCAGAAGGTCTCACAGACTTGGGGAGGTTATCAGGCAGTTGCCCGGAGGAGGGTTTTGAGGGAGAAGAAGAATGTGGGCAGGGTCCAGCGGGGGTGGCCTCTGGACCGTGGGAGTGGGGGGTCTTGAGGGAGGTTGGACAGGCTTGCTCTGTCGCCTGCATGGAGTAAACCTCTGCTTCCCACTGTGGGGACTGGATTGTGGGGGTTGCCATGAGATACCAGGTGACTCTGCTTTAATGTTGCAAATGACCAAAGGGAGGCCAGAAAGTCTTGCAAGGACTGGATGTGGTTGTAATGACCTGTAATGTAACCTCCAGGGCGGGGACACTGGTCACTTTCAGAGACTGGTCTCACTTGGAGGGAGGGGTTGGGGGGGAGGGGATGATTTCAATAATGTCTTGCCAACCTCCACTTGCCCACAACCCAGCCCAAGCTTCCTAGAGACCAGCTGGCCCTCGAGTGTGGCCATGTCCTGACAATGGGTGCCCAGAGGACTAGGAAGACTTCTCAAATGCCCTGGCCTGCAACAGACCCTTTTCTTTCCTGCTTTCAGATTTCATGCCCCCTTTTGCCCTCCAGGGCTGGGATGAGCCAGAAGGGTGGGGATCCCAGTTGCCAAGATCCAATTTTGCTGGCTGGGAGTTTTTCAGGTGCTAATTAAAAGGAGCCACCCAGAGAGAATGACTTCACTTGTTCACACACACACCCTGCGCCCTGCCCTTTCTTCTGCCCCCATTCACACGCCCAGCCAAGGCCAGGGCGGCCAGCAAGGGAGCCCCACAGGGAAAGCAGGATTGTGAGCCTGTGTGGCTGTCAACAAGCAAACTGCAGGCTCAGAGCATTTTTGACATTTTTTTCCTCCTAGTCAAATGTTGCAGTCTCAGCATTTCCCCTGTTCCCCTCCCAGATGAACTGAATGGGGAGGGGCCTGTGAGGGCCCCACTGTGGGGAAACACCGAGGCCTAGCCTCAGTCCAGCTAGCTGCAGCCCTGGTGGGTGCGGGGCAAGGGGGCTCTTGGTGGGCTCACCTTCAGTACAGGCAGTGAGGGCTTCTCCCTTCACAGTCCTCTCTGCTCTCTAAATTCTTCCAAAGATAAAACCACGATCCCTTCCATTCTGGGCTGCAGGATGGGAGCATGATGCCTGAGGTGGGCGCTGGCACAGAAACAGCGGTATCTTAGGAGAGGTGTTGGAGTGTTGCCGAGAACTCCCAAAGGTTCCTGCGTTGGTGCTTGCTACAACCCCCATGGACCCCTTGGTCTCAGCCAGTTGGGAGGAGGCATGAGAGTTTCTGGATTCTGTCAGGATCGGGGCATGGTGCGGGGGTCTGCCCCCGGACTCCAGGTGCCGGGGAGCGGCGCTGCACGTGGGAGGCCAAGGGGCTGGGCGGCCGCGCCCCGCGTGGAGCTGGGCGGAGCCGGCGCAGGCCTGTTCCCTCGCCTCTGTTCTGGGAACGTCCTGCAGGGGTCGCCCTAAGCCAGGCTCCTGGGCGCCGGGGACGGTGCGGACTCTCTCCCGAAGCCGGGTCCCAGGTCAGACCCCAGGTCCCAGACTCGGGCTCTCTTCTCCCTTCGGGGTCCTCCAGCCCTCAGGAGTCTGGGAAAAGCCACGAGGGAGGGACAGAGACAACGTGGGGTCCAATGGCTCTGAAGCGACAAGAGTGACAAGTGTCGTTGGCTCGACAGGGCTCATGCAAATGACATGCAAATGAGCCCAGCTAATCCGCCCTGGCCAGAGCCCGGCATATTTTTGACTCGGCAGGGGAGATCTTGTCTCCGGTTTTCCTCCTGTGTTGGATCCCATCCTCCCTCCCTCCCTCCAAGTAACTGTGCCAGTGCTGCGCTAAATGCTTTGGCTACTTCACTTAGCTGTCACGATAAGCCGCTGGTAGGGACCATCATCCTCTTTATATATGGTTCCCATGGGTTTGGAGTAGTTTCCCAGTTTTTCCTCCTTTCCCTCACAAATCACCAGGAATCAAATGAGCTTGAACAGAATATAACAGGACCCATCCCCCACCCCCAGCCTCTGGAAAGCAGGGTCCTTCTGAGAGGTCCCTGAGAATAGAGATCTTGGTCTGTGATTTGGCACAAAAGGACTCCCTGAGGATTAGGTCAGGACTTTGAAGAAGTCATCTGGAGCATTCCCTGCCTCTGTGGGGCAGCCTTTCCCTGCAGGACCTGGGTCAAGGGGAACTTGAGGATTAGTGACCCACACTGCTCATGTCCTTTCTCCTTTCCTTAATGGTGTCAGAGGTCTGACTCCATCCCCCTCTCTGCAGCACTGGCCCATTCCTCTGGTGATGGGCCAGGCTTCCCAAGGGACTTTTAAAGGGGATTTCGCTGCAGTTTCTGTACACTTTTCTTACGAAAGGCCTTCGTGGAGCTGGGGGCCTGTGGGTGACACTGATCACTTTCCCAGAGTAGAGTCCCAGAGAAAGCAGAACTGAAGCCTTCTTCCCCAGGAGGTAGGCACAGTTCTCCTTGGCACTTGGCTGGTCCTGGGGCTGGGGCCGGGGGAGGTGTGCCCCTCCTCCTCCTCCTCCTCCAAGTGCCTGACAGCATCCTGGTCTCAGGACAGAATCTTCCCTCTCTACACCCAATTCCTCCCCGATATCTTAATTTACCCTGCCCTGCTATCTCTCCCACCTCCTACTCCTCCGTGGCCCCCGCCCACCTTCTCTCTCCTGGATCTTCCGCCAGGCGCCCCTTCTCTGTCGCTGACCATTTGGGAACCTTGGAAACCTCCTGTGTTTCTTTTTCCTGCAGGCCTGGGTCCTTGAGTGCTCCTCCCAGTTGCTGGGAATGAGGTGGTTCGAGGAATGAAGGTCTGGCACATTCCAGAGTTTGGAGGTGCTCAGAGGCCCAGCACCTGGGTTCTTTGGCGTCTGAGACCCCTGGCCCTGCGGAAGCCACGAGGCAGATGGCCCAGGCCTCCTTGGGGTACTCTGGGGGGCTCAGAAACCAGGCCTCAATTTCTACCATTTCCATTCCCCACTCTGCCACACTGCATGCAACCATGTGCTGCCCTCCCCAGCTGGCCGTCACAGAGGTCTGGGTCCCCCTTCTTATCCCGTCACTCAACAACCTCTCCCTCTTGCTTTCTGAGGCCCTCCATACTCCCCTCTTCTGCAAGGTGCTGCCAACTGCCCCAGCCCACTGTTCCTAGAGTTGTTCCATCTGGTCTGAGCAGGTTTCTATCTTTCTTTAGATTCCCCATCTCCCCAGGTAGATGGGGAAGAACAGAGGTGCTGATTCAGGTTGAGAACAGGTAGATACAGGCATAGACCTGAGAAAGGGTTCAGGTTTTATAGACAGACCTGGTTCAAATATTGACTCCACCACCACTGGTTGTATGAGCTAAGACAAGTAATTTAACCAGACTGACCCTCAGTTTCCCGATCTATACAGTAGGGTTAATTAGAAGCACAATATGGAAAGCACCTGGTATGTAGTAGTTGTGCCTTAAATGATAATTCTTCTTCTTTTGACCATGTTGTGTGGCTTGCAGGATCCCAGTTCCCCAACCAGAGATTGAACCCTGGGCCATGGCAATGGCAGTGAAAACCCAGAATCTTAACCACTAAACCGTTAGGAATCCTCTAATTATTCTGGATACATATAATAGTATTAAAAATTGAGACAACTTCCTGGAAGAGCAGTCTTCTCTGGAACCCCTAAATGTAAGGAAAGACCCTTCTTGATGTCGAATCCCTGCCCCCTAGTAGCCTTTCTCTCTGAGACACCCTTCTCATCCAGTTCTTTATTGGGATTTTGTCTTCTTAGGAGAGGCATGGTGGGGTGGAGTGCCTGCCTCTTGGGAAGGGGTTTGGTCGTGGGCTTGAAGATGATCTCTTGCTCTCCTCCAGCCCTAGTTCCCCTCTTCATGAAGTTGCCAGCTGCCCCTGGTTGGGCCTGCCTGGGCAGGAAGGCAGAGTGCTCTCAAAGCCAGCAGAGGGGTTTAAGCGATCTCATCAATGCCTGGGAGCTGCCCCGGGCACCCTCGGAGGGGCTGGGGAGAGCAGGGAGAGGGTGCGGCCTGAGCAGCCAGTGGGAGGTGGGGGTGCAGGGTGGGGACGGCTGGTGCTGGTTTCCTTCCTGAGTTTCGATCAGTGGGGCGGGTTTAAGGCTGGGCTCTGATGAGCTAGCAGCTTTTCTTTAGGAAACTCGAGAGCTTTGAAGAGAGAAAAACAAGTTTGTTCCACATCAAGTCAGTGGCGCTGGGGAACTTTTTTTCTGATGAAGCACCGTCTCCAAGAAATGGAGCTGGGGACTGGGGACATTCACACACAACCCTCATACACACACATCTCACACACAACCTCACCACACAGTCACACTCCTCTCTCCCCTCTTTGCACACCTTTATACGTTGATGTACACAACGTCACAGTGTCTTCTACCATGCATATTCACAGAAGCTGTGTATTCACACTCTTACCTTACACACACTGCTAGCTTACACATTCACACCCAAACTCTGCTTTCACAGCTCCCTACACTTTTACTTGTATGCACACACATGTGGTCTTGCATGATCATGTCCCATCCCTTTTTATGTTCATGCTCACTCCCTCACATCGTATCAGC
Organism: Oryx dammah; assembly: GCF_014754425.2. Classification (NCBI taxonomy): domain Eukaryota; kingdom Metazoa; phylum Chordata; class Mammalia; order Artiodactyla; family Bovidae; genus Oryx; species Oryx dammah. The sequence goes on along the minus strand of NW_024070213.1, from coordinate 90,084,427 downwards.
TCCTGATGATACACTCCCCACGTGTATTCACATGCTTCTCCCTGCTGTCTTTTACCCTGGGAGGTCAGAAGGGCAGTTGTCCTCGGACAGCAGTGAGAGCAGGAAGAATCCCGGGAAAGTCAGCCTTTATTTAGTAGGCTAGGCCTGGTTGGTGAGTGGAGGCTCAGAAAATGATAATAATAATAAAAATTAAAAAAATACTAATAGTTGATGGGTACCACCCTGTGCTAAGTACTGTTCTGAGCATTCCTCGTATATCAGTTGCTCGACATAATGCAGCAATCCTAGAATTGGATTGATTTAAATAGGAATGATTATCCTCTTATTAGAGTCGGGGATGCAGAGGCACAGAGAGGTTAAGTCATTTGCATGAGGTCACACAGCTAGTCAGTAGTGGAGACAGTATCTGAACCCAAGCAGGGTTGGGCCAGTTGCGACTTCCTAAAAGTTCAGAAAAATGCCCAGAAATCACCAGGGCTGAGGTCTCCATTAGGGGGCCTGTTTGGGGCCTCTATTTCTTTGCATTGATCACTGAGGAAGGCTTTCTTATCTCCTTGCTATTCTTTGGAACTCTGCATTCAAATGGGTATATCTTTCCTTTTCTCCTTTGCCTTTAGCTTCTCCTTTTCTCAACTATTTGTAAGGCCTCGTCAGACAACCATTTTGCCTTTTTGCATTTCTTTTTCTTTGGGATCTACAAAAAAGATCTTCACGACCCAGATAATCAAGATGATGTGATCACTCACCTAGAGCCAGACATCCTGGACTGTGAAGTCAAGTGGGACTTGGGAAACATCACTACGAACAAAGCTAGTGGAGGTGATGGAATTCCAGCTGAGCTATTTCAAATCCTAAAAGATGATGCTGTGAAAGTGCTGCAGTCAATATGCCATAAAATCTGGAAAACTCTGCAGTGGTCACAGCACTGGAAAAGGTCAGTTTTCATTCCAATCCCAAAGAAAGGCAATGCCAAAGAATGTTGAAACTACTGCACAATTGCACTCATCTCACATGCTAGCAAAGTAATGCTCAAAATTCTCTAAGCCAGGCTTCAACAGTACGTGAACTGTGAACTTCCAGATGTTCAAGCTGGATTTAGAAAAGGCAGAGGAACCAGAGATCAAATTGCCAACATCTGCTGGATCATCAAAAAAGGAAGAGAGTTCCAGAAAAACATCTACTTTTGCTTTATTGACTACACCAAAGCCTTTGACCGTGTGGATCACAGCAAACTGTGGAAAATTCTGAAAGAGGTGGGAATACCAGACCACCTGACCTGCCTCCTGAGAAATCTGTATGCAGGTCAAGAAGCAACAGTTAGAACTGGACATGGAACAACAGACTGGTTCCAAATCGGGAAAGGAGTACATCAAGGCTGTATATTGTCACCCTGCTTATTTAACTTATATGCAGAGTATATCATGTGAAATGCTGGGCTGGATGAAACACAAGCTGGAATCAAGATTGCGGGGAGAAACATCAATAACCTCAGATACACAGATGACACCACACTTATGGCAGAAAGCGAAGAACTAAAGAGCCTCTTGATGAAAGTGAAAGAGGAGAGTGAAAAAGTTGGCTTAAAGCTCAACATTCAGAAAACTAAGATCATGGCATCTGGTCCCGTCACTTCATGGCAAATAGATGGGGAAACAATCGAAACAGTGTCAGACTTTATTTTCTTGGGCTCCAAAATCACTGCAGATGGTGACTGCAGCCATGAAATTAAAAGATGCTTTCTCCTTGGAAGAAAAACTATGACCCAACCTAGACAGCATATTAAAAAGCAGAGATGTTACTTTACCAACAAAGGTCCATCTACTCAAAGTTATAGTTTTTCCAGGAGTCATGTATGGATGTGAGAGTTGGACTATAAAGAAAGCTGAGTACCAAAGAACTGATGCTTTTGAACTGTGGTGTTGGAGAAGACTCCTGAGAGTCCCTTGGACTGCAAGGAGATCAAACCAGTTAATCCTTAAGGAAATCAATCCTGAATATTCATTGGAAGGACTGATGGTGAAGCTGAAACTCCAATACTGTGGCCACCTAATGTGAAGAACCGACTCATTGGAAAAGACCCTGATGCTGGGAAAGACTGAAGCAGGAGGAGAAGGGGACAACAGAGGATGAGATGGTTTGATGGCATCACCGACGTGATGGACAGGAGTTTGAGTAAGCTCTGGGTATTGGTGTTGGACAGGGAAGCTTGGCATGCTGCACTCCATGGGGTCACAAAAAGTTGGACACGATCAAGTGACTGAACTGAACTGAACTTGGGGCCTCTGGCCTTCCACTGCCACCAGGCACTATGGTGGCAGTGGCAGAGAAGGGATTCAGGGAAGTCAGAATCAGCCTTCCTGTCTGTTCTTTCCACTGCTGCAGGACTGGTTCCTGCCTAACTCCCGGGCCTGGCTCCAGGTGTCCAGGTAGCCTGCAGGGGGAGTCAAGACTGGGAAAAGCCGGGCTCCAGCTCCTGCCCCAAAAGGAAAGCTGGAAATGGGTCTGTGCCCTGGAGAATCATGGAAACAGGTCTGGGACCAGGACTAGTTTAGACCTCACAGTCAGTTGAGGAGAGAGCTCTCTTCCACGTCTGCAGTGTGCAGGCGCAGGCTCCTGTATGTGTGTGTGTGCGCGCGTGCGTGTGTGTATGCATGTGCGTGCGTGTGTGTATGCATGTGCGTGTATAGACTGGGTTTCCAGAGCAAGGTTCAGGTTTCCTGTGGGAAAGAAATCAGACAGTGGACCTGGTGAAAAATCCTGAGACTTCTTGCAAGGGAATACTTCCGAGCCATTCATGATAATCTAAGTGTATATTTACTGACACAGATGGGGCGAGGGTGGGAACTGGCTAGAAATCTGTGTGTGTAATATGATCCCACTTCTGGGAAATACATATTTGCATGAATAAATGGTGCTTACAGTAGGTATAATACAACCCTATACTAGACATAGGAATACACATATGAATACACACATACATGTATATATCATCATGAGATGCAAACTCCATAAGGGCTTGGATATTTAAAAAAATATTTATTTTTAATTTATTTGGCTGCATTGGGTTTTTAGTTGAGGTGTGTGAACTCTTGGTTGTAGCATGTGGGATCTAGTTCCCTGACCAGGGAAAGAACCTGGCCCAGTTGCATTGGGAGTGTGGAGTCTCAACCACTGGGCCACCAGGGAAGTTCCCAGGGCATGGGTTTTTATCTGTTTCATTTACTACTTTATCCTTAGCACTAGAAAAATATCTGGCACATAGAAAGTGTCCAATAAACACAGACTGAATGCATAATGAGAGATATCTGCATATGGAAAAGTCTGGAAGTTTATACACCAAAATATTAATAGTGACTGCTTCTAGGAGGTAGCAGAAGAGTTTTATTTTTCCTAATTTTGTGACGTGCTGCTTTGAATTTTTCAACAATAAATTTGTAATATTTGTATAAAGAGAAGGAAGTGCTACCAGCTCTGAACTCTTCTTCCTCCACATATTGAGACTTTAAGAAGCCAGGCAGTGGGTGGGATCTGCCTTTTCTTCCCCTTCCACCTGCCCACCCACCATCTTCCTGCCCTTCCTCTCCTCTTTCTGCCCCTTCTCCACCCACCAGCTTCTGCTGGCAGAGCTACCCAGGCTTTTCTGTGCTACCTTAGCATAATAAGGTTTAGGAAAAGTCACTGGAACAATGGACAGGCTGACTCAGGAGCCAGGAGAGGGCTCTGTGCAGCATCAGCCTTCTCCCTCCCTTCCAGGCCAGGCTAGCAAGCAGGTGCTTCTGGGGCCAAGCGGGACAGGCTGAAGTTGCAGCAGGAAGGAGTGAGGTTAGACCTGAGACCTTCCTGACAGTAATAAGAGTCTGGAGCAGGTCAGAGAGGTCTTAGAGCTAGTCTCCTTTCCTGGAGGGCAGGAGGAGCACTTCCTTTTTACCTGGAGGAGATTAGTTGGTGTATCTCCGCATACCAAGCACAGTGCTTGGTGCTGAGAAGTGGCCAGGAAGTCTTATGGGTCGATGATAGTGTGTGTGAGCTTGTTGGGATGGTGGGGGCTTGGGGTCCTCTTCTATGGTCTCTATCCTAGTTGCATGACTGTCCGTAGCACAGGATGAAATGAGTCCTGGCTCAGTGGACTCTAGTCCTATCCTTGCTGTGTGCCCTGGGCAGGTTGCTTGCCCTCTCTGGACCTCAGTTTCTTGTGCTATGAAAGAAAGGTGTAGGGTAAGATGACCTCTCAGATCTCTCTGCTCTGACCTCCTATAATAACAGGCAGGTACTATGCACGTGTGTGTGGGGGGGTTTGCTGTCGGGTCATTCTCCAGTTGTGAGTATTCTGGTCTTAACAAGACTCTACGATCCTCGAGACCTGGTCTGTGTGGCTGCGGCACACACAGGCTGGCCTGCCTTGCCTCGCTTTGTTGGCAGTCAGCATGCTGCTGTCTGCACTCCCCAGTTCTGCTGACCTTCCCTCCCCTGGACCCAACAAGTGGTTCCTGTCCTTGTCACTGTTGTGACTCAGAGGTTACATGGAGCAGGGGGCTATGATTCTTCCTTTTGGAGAGTGGGTGGGCTGCAGTGCAGAGCATGCGTCAATGAGTTGAGGGATTAGATTCGGTCTTAGGAGAATTTCCTAACTTTCAGGATAGATTGAGAGAGGTCTTCACTCTGTGAGTCCCCGCTCCTAATCCTGCTTTCATTACTGTCATCCATCTATAAAAGCTTCCCAGACTAAACCTCTCTTTTTCCACCCCCCAGTCCTGACAACTAATGCCACTCCAGGTTCTGGTCTTATTTCTTGGGTTGTGTGTATCTGGGGGTGGGACCACTTCCTCTATCAGAGGGTTATTCAGCTTTTTGGGACCATGATCCCTGGTAAGAAATGCATTTTTTTCACTGTTCTGTATATATTTATACGGACATAACGCACACTGAACACAATTTTATGGTGATACGCTCTGATATGCTGGTTGACATCCATTAAATTAATTTCACAACAAACCCTACTGAACCCAAGTTCACAACCCTAGTGAACTGTAGCTTGCAGTTTTTTTTTTTTTTGTTGCCCTGGGTCTTCACTGGAGTGTGTGGGTTTCTCTGTTTGCCGTTTGTGGGCTTCTCTTGTCATGGGACATGGGCTCTAGAGAGCATGGGCTCAGAAGTTGGGGTGCACAGGCTTAGTTGCCCCATGTGGGATCTTAGTTCCCTGTTCAGTTCAGTTCAGTTGCTCAGTCGTGTCTGACTCTTTGTGACCCCATGCACTGCAGCACACTAGGCTTCCTTGTCCATCACCAACTCCCAGATCTTGCTCAAACTCATGTCCTTTGAATTGGTGATGCCATCCAACCATCTCATCCTGACCAGAGATGGAATCTGCGTCCCCTGCATTGGAAGGTGGATTCTTAATCTCTGGACCACCAGAGGAGTCCTATTACTTGCAGTTTTGAAAATACTATTCTCTCAGGCTGAAGTCTGAAAGCAAAGAGACCAAACCAGTCAGTCCTAAAGGAAATCAACCCTGAATATTGATTGGAAGGACTGAGGCTGAAGCTGAAGCTCCAATACTTTGGCCACCTGATGTGAAGAGGTGACCTGTTGGAAAAGGCCCTGCTTCTTCGAAAGATTAAGAGCAGGAGGAGAAAGGGGCAACAAAGGATGAGGTGGTTGAATGGCATCACTGACTCAATGGACAATGAGTTAGAGCAAATTCTGGGAGATAGTGAAGGCTGGCATACTGCAGTCCATGGGGTTGCAAAGAGCTGGACACAACTTAGTGACTGAACAACAGGCTGAAGTTCCTTGGGGATGGAGGCAGAAGATTCAACCCCCTCCCTAAGGCTTATTGCTTCACATGACCATGAGAGGGATGCTGTTGAGAAGGGCAGAGGAGGGGCAGGGAGCTGGTCCAGGTAAATCCCCAACTTCATCTCCTAGTCTAGGAGTTCCTACTGGGCCCTGGACCTTATTTTCCCAGGGTTGTAGGAATCATGGGACCTTTCCCCTAGAAGTTGCCTCATGGGCCTTTCACCCTCGGGTATTGGGAGGCTGTCCTTAGTAACATGCCATATAAATATTTGCCAAATCAGGAGCGGTTGCTAGAAGCAGGACACCCAACTGGCTGAACCTGATTGGGTCTGAGTGGCAGTGACTGCGTGCTGGGCCCTGATGGGCAAGTCTGGACTCAACTCGTGTTTTCTGATCTGTACTCTTCCGCTTCCCTCTCGGCACAGCTCTCTTTCCTCTCCAGATACCATCAGCTTGCTCCTAAAGGGATGTCCGTGGCTCCCGTAGTCTGGGACAAGTTGTGCTCCACAGAAGGGCTTCCACCTTCCTCACCCTGGGCCAGTGGTGTGCAGGAGCCAGTTTGTGCAAACTCGCGAGAGCTGATTGTGTTCACTTCTTCCCAGCTCTGCAGTCAGTGACATAATGCTGGTAGCTTGAAATCAGCCATGGTGGGAGCGTTTATACCCTTGAAAATGATGGCAAACAATACAAAGCAGAGATGTGTTCTCACAACCCTGCACACAGCCAGCTGTTATCCTGCAGCACCCGCTGTTCAGCCAGTCCCCTCCCTGGCTCCTCTCCCCAGCTCCTAGCAGAGGGGAGGTTTCTGGTTCTCTCTTGACTAGGGAAACACGTGCACAGGCCTGTTCTCAGTGGAGGCTGTGGCCTTCCTGAGAAGACTACAGGATCCTTAGAAGAGCTGGGTTCTCCTCCTGGCTGGACATATTCCTCGCTTCAGGGTCTCTTGGGTAGTTGCTTTTGTTTCTGTGTCTGTGTTCTGTGAACGAGAACAATACCCAGTTTTCAGACTGTGGTGAAGACTAAAGAAGGTTAAGTTTCTACAGGGCCTGGTACAGTGATTGGCACTCAGAGGGTCTGCAATAAAACTTATTTTGTAATAAAATTAATTTTTAAATTAAAGTATAGTTGATTTACAATGTTGTGCTAATTTAAGGTGTAAAACACGGTGATTCAGTTATACACACACACACGTATATATGTATATGTATTTATTTTCCTTTATAGATATTACAGAATGTTGATATATTTCCCTGTGTTATACAGTAGGTCCTTGTTGATTATTTTATTTATTCTAATTAATTAAATTGGAAGATAATTACTTTACACTCTCATGATGGTGTTTTGCCATACATCAACAAGAATCAGCCACTCTATTTTATATCTAGTAGTATGGAGAAGGAAATGGCAACCCACTCCAGTATTCTTGCCTAGAGAATCCCGTGGACAGAGGAGCCTGATGGGCTGCTGTCCATAGGGTTGTACAGAGTCGGACACGACTGAAGTGAGTTAGCATGTGTGCATGCATTGGAGAAGGCAATGGCAACCCATTCCAGTGTTCTTACCTGGAGAATCCCAGGGATGGAGGAGCCTGGTGGGCTGCCGTCTATGGGGTCGCAGCGAGTCAGACATGACTGAAGCGACTTAGCAGCAGCAGCAGCAGCAGCAGTGTCTATCTGTTAACCTCAAACTCCTAATTTAACCCTTCCCCGCCATTCCCCTTTGGTAACCATTGTTTTTTTTTTTCTATGTCTGTGGGTTTCTGTTTTGTAAATAAATTTATTTGTAACTTTTTTCAGAAAAGAGATTCCATGTGTAAGAGATATCTCATGGTATTTGTCTTTCTCTGTTTGGCTTACCTCACTGAGTATGACAAGCTCTAGGTCCACCCATGTTATTGCAAATTCTTTTTGTGGCTGAGTAATATTCCATTGCACATATGTACCACATTTTCTTCATCCATTGCTTTGTCACTGGATCTTTAGTTTGCTTCCATGTCTTGGCCATTGTAAACAGTGCTGCAGTGAACACTTGGATGCCTCAACAGAATTTTAAAAACATGAGCACATTATCCATGGAAAATGGAGATCACTTCAAAGTCAGAGTTTGGTGTTGTCCCTCCTTACTCCCACCCTCAACCCGGAACTTGGAGACACACATTTAATTCTGAGCTCCCGGGAAAGCTTAGAAAATTGTTCCTGTCCACATTCTTGGGAATGCGCTCCCTGTGAGTTTTGGGAGCTCACTACCTGGGCACAGAGGGCCCACAGAGGCAGTAGCTTGGCTTACCTTGGGGGCACCCTTCCCTGTCACAGTAAGTCCATCCCTGGGTGGGCATCCCTTTCCTTCATCACCGGTGCAGTGAGGAGGGCAGGGGCTACTCACCCCAGCCCAGCAGGCAGGGCAGGCTGGTGTGAGGGTGCTCTCTCTGGCCTGGGGGAGCGTGAAGGGCAGGCCTTTCATCTCCCCCCTCCCTTCCTGCCCTGACAGGCCAGGAGAACTGTCAGCTGTCTTGCAGGTGAGATAGAAATCAGCCACTCCCATGGGTGCTGTTCCTCCCTCCCTCGCTGGCTTTAGGAAACTTTGAATAGGGTTGGGGTTGACCTGTGTTCTGTGTAAACCAAAGCACACAGAAGAATGTTTTACATTTTAATAGTTAGGCCTCATGTGAATATGAATTAGAAAAAGATTAGAACTAGCACACAAAAGCTATATTTATGGATATTATGGTTTAGGGTCAGGATAAGAAAGAAGTGAATCCATTTAAATTTTATTTTAAGAATATATTAAGGACATACAGTATGTCTGGCATTACACAATGGCACGATGTTGGAGGTTGAATGCGAGTGCCTGATGTTTGGGCAACTTGAGAGATTCTGGGTTAGAATTTGGGATGTATTTCTCAGTTGCAAAGGCTGAGCTGAGGGAGGGGTCCATGGTGCCTAGACTGAGGAAGTCATGGGCTCTCTGTTGTCGGGAAAGGGAGACTGATTAAAGGCAGGCACAAGACATTTGAGCCTTTCTGGTCCAGCTCCCCTCAAACAGGAACCAACTCCTTTGTTGACTTTCGAAAGCCAGGAAGACCCGAATGGGTGTGGGTAGCTGTGCCTCACGTTGACTCCAGGCAATGACTTCTGTTCTTTGGGGATGTACCCAAAATAAGCACACCTGCTTTTTCAAGAAGATGCCAGAACCACAAGAATTGTACCTGCATCTATAGTGGTATCTCCAGCACTTATTGCATTTTCCAGTTCAGTTCAGTCACTCAGTCATGTCCAGCTCTTTGTGACCCCACGGACTGCAGCACACCAGCCCTCCCTGTCCATCACCAACTCCTGGAGTTTACCCAAACTTATGTCCATTGAGTCAGTGATGCCACCCAACCATCTCATCCTCTGTCGTCCCCTTCTCCTCCTGCCTTCAATCTTTCCAGCATCAGGGTCTTTTCAAATGAGTCAGCTCTTCGCATCCGGTGGCCAAAGTATTGGAGTTTCAGCCTCAAAATCAGTCCTTCCAGTGAACACCCAGGACTGATCTCCTTTAGGATGGACTGGTTGGATCTCCTTGCAACGCAAGGGACTTTTACTGGTCTTCAAAATATATTCCCCATGTCTTCCCTACTCCCCTTCCAGACTGCAAACACCTTGAAGGCAAGAACTTTCATTAAATTTTGTTTAACTTGGGCTGGCATAGTGTCTGGCACCAGCTAGTGTTTAATTAGTGTTGATCAGGGATGAATGTGGAGGAATGAGTTTCACTTTTGGATCTGCTGCGTGATCTTGAGCAAGTCATTCTACCTCTCTGGACTTTAGTTGGTTGAGGTGTCCTTCAACATGGACGTTCCTAGGTCTCCTAGAGGAGCGCAGTGAGGTTGTTAACGGCAAAGACCCTGGAGTCCATCTATGTATGTGCATGCTCAGGCGCTTCGGTCATATCTGACTCTGCAACTCTATGGACTGTAGCCCACCAGGTTCCTCTGTCCATGGGATTGTCGAGGCAAGAATACTGGAATGAGTTGCCATTGCTTCCTCCAAGGGATCTTCCCGACCCACAGGGATCGAGTCGGAGTCTCCTGCGTCTCCTGTATATTGCAGGCAGATTCTACTGCTGAGCCGCTGGGGAAGCCCTCTAGTCTATCTACCTTTGTTCAAATCTTGGCTCCATTCCTACTAGCTGTGTGGCCTTGGGAAAATTATTTTTTCTCTCTGTGCCTCCCTTTGTAAGATGGTAATAATCCTAATACCTACTTTATAGGGTTGGGTTGTTAGGATCACATGGTTGCTATATGTAAATGGCTGGGTAGATTCCCAAACAGCTGAGTACAGAGCCACAGCTGACTTGTAGCTATATGCGGATCTGTGAAGGAGCATGCTAGAAGGAGGGAATAGCAAGTGCAAAGGCTCTGAGGCAAGAGTGTTCCTGGCATGTCTGTGAAAAAATTAGGGGATAAACTAGGTTAGGTCTCTTTCATGCCCTGTACTTTCCCCAAAAGACATACATTGAGAGGATGTAAAATGGCAGAGGAAGGGTTTCTAGTGGCATGCCGCAAGGCTCTGCCCTTGTTTTCCTTCAAGACAAAAGAAGAATCCCTCACTATCACAACAACACGTCTACTTGCACCCCAGGGCAGTCTCTCTCAGATTTTCCTTCCCATTCTGCATTCATATGTGTATTCTCCATGGCACTGTATAACAGTATATTCTTTTCAGATGGGAATGGGGCCTTATCCATCTTATGTCTCCTGTATCATTTAGCTCAGTGCTCAGCCCACAGTAGGAGCTCAGTAACACACACACACATACACCACACTTGTGCACACACACACACACACACACACACGCACACACATGACTACGTTTGCTTGCTCCCAACCTTGTCAGGGAGTGAGGTGCTTTGGAGAACAGAACTGAGAGTTACAAGAATATCCAGAAATTGAAAGATGAAGGAGATCAACAAGATGAATTGAATGGGGAGTCATTTATTTAACAACTGTTTACTAAGCACCTACTGTATTAGGCAGAGTTCTAAGCGCAGAGGATATAGAAGTCAGCAAAGAGACCAAATCGTCACATTTGTAGAATGATATTCTAGAGCAGGAAGATGGACAAACAAAATGAATAAGTGAAATATATGGCATGTTAGAAAGTGCCAAGTGTTGAGTGGAAGGAGGTAGAGCTGGGAAAGGGTTAAGAAGTGTCAGTGCAACTCAGTGTTTCAGTTTTGGTTTGGGGCAGCCAGAGATGGTGATTTGTAGCTATATGGGGTTCTGTGAAGGAGCATTCTAGAAAGAGGGAACAGCAAGGGCAAAGGCTCTGAGGCAGGGGTGTTCCTGGCATGTTCGAGAAAAAATTAAGGGATAAACTAGGTTAGGACTCTTTCATGCCCTGTACTTTTCTCTCCTTATTGTAATTGCAATTAAATACATGTTTAATTGCCTGTTCAATGTCTCTCTCTCTCTTTTTTTTTTGTTGTTGTTGGTTTAGGTCTTTTTTTTTTAAAAATATTTTATTTTTACTTTATTTTACTTTACAATACTGTATTGGTTTTGCCATACATTGACATGAATCCACCACGGGTGTATACAATCTCCCAATCCTGAATCCCCCTCCCACCTCCCACCCCATATCATCTCTCTGGATCATCTCTACTGGACTCTAAGTTTTCTTAGTGCTGGGGCTGGGCCTTGTTCTCGGCTAAATTCCTAACTCTCAGCATAGGTCCTGGCACACAGGAGGTGCTTAATGATAATTTTTCAAGTCAATAAGTAAATGTAGGGACTTCCTTTTTGTCCAGTGGTTAAGAATCTGCCTTCCAATGCAGGGGTTGCAAGTTCAATCCCCGGTCAGGGAACAAAGATCCCACAAGTCTCAGAGCAACTATGTCTGCAGGCCACAGCTAGGGAAGCCCAAGCACTGCAATGAGAAGCCCTTGTGCTACAACAAGGATCTAGTGCAGCCAAGATTAAAAAAATAAGTTCAGTGTGAATAACTGGCTATTCGGTAAAAGCATCCACTGCACAAGCAGAACAGGCTTGAGTGCAATTAGAGGGAAAGAGGTTGAGGAATTGTAGCTGCAGCCAGAGGTGAACTCAGGGTGGAGCAGTAAGAAAAGGGGCCGCTGGGGAGTGGTTAATACAAGTAGCTGCCCTGTCTGGGTATCCTCAAAGGCAGGACTGGGGTAGGCAGGGATTGTAGGGCTTGAGGTGTGGTTGAGGCTGGTTGGCTTGGAGCAGGAGATTTAACCCAATGGGTAAAACCCACTGGAACTGTCACATGCTGGGTTTAATGTTAAGTCCACGATTTGAGCCATTTGCACTTTGCTGCCCCATAAGTGGGACCCCTTTGTGTGTAACACTTAGGCTTCCCAGGTGGTGCTAGTGATAAAGAACCCACCTGCCAATGCAGGTTAGACATAAGACTCGCAGGTTCAGTCCCTGCATCGGGAAGATGCCCTGGAGGAGGGCCTGGCAACCCACTCCAGGATTCTTGCCTGCAGAATCCCCGGGGACAGAGGAGTCTGGCAGGCTGCAGTCCATGGGGTCGGAAAGAGTAGGACATTAGTGAAGTGACTTAGCACGTGTGCACCACTTAGCCTCTGAGGGACCTAGTATTCAAATCTCCAAATCACTTTGTCATTCTCTCCATCATGGCATGATTTTTTTTCTTAATGGAGGAAAACATGTTACAGTAGTGTCTGAGAATTTAAGGGGATTCAAGAAGGTCCCTAGGTATAACTGTAAGGGGTAAGAATTCATCTCTTAGACAAGTGCTTTGAGTGCCTAGTGTAAGCCAGACCCTGAGCTTGATGGAGGGGTAGACAAGGCAGACATGGTGGAGTCATGATCACAGGTCTATTTATGGACTGTTTCTGGGTCAGTGGTCTGAGCGGGGCTCAGGCTCCAACCCAATCAGCTGCATGGGTGGCCTTGAGCAAGTCACTCAAACCAGAGTGATGGGTCAAAGTAGGCTTAGAGGTCATCTGGTGCAATCTCTTGGATTACTCAAGGTTGCACAGTCTCTGCACCTACCCTAAACCCTATGGGGCCTCAGAGTCCTTAAGTGAAAAACAAGGGCATTGGACCAGAGGACCCTGAAGCTCTCTGGCTTTAATACTGTGTCACGTACTCAGTTGCTTCAGTCGTGTCCGACTCTCTGTGACCCCATGGACTGTACCAGGCCAGACCCCTCTGTCCATGGATTTTCTAGGCAAGTATACAGGAGTCAGTTGCCATGCCCTCTTCCAGGGGATCTTCCCAGTGAAGGATCGAACCCTCATCTCCTGTGGTTCCTGCATTGCAGGTGGACTCTGTAGTGCTGGCCCCTGGGGAAGCCCTTCCAATACTCTGAAACATTACAAATATGGGGAAGTTTCAAGTGTGACCTCTGCCCTTCACCCTCAGTACTGGTGGGGAGGGAGTGGTTGAAGCCGGCCCGCAGAGATCTTTCTCCAGAATGTTTGTGGGAGGAATGTGCCTCTGTGGAGTGGCCCCAGGGGGCAGGGTTTGGAGGTGGGTCCTCAGTGGGATTCAGTCCATTCCCCAGACTCCCTTTCTGGACTCCAAGTCCAGCCGCGCTGCCTCCTCTCTTCTCGGTGTGCCTAAATCGCTTCTTGGATCGTTTTCCTTCCTTCTCTTTCTCACCTGAGTCCTCAGTCCCTCGATCTCCTTTGTTTTCCCCAGAGGAGGCCTGGCCTCTTCCTCCCCTTGAGGTCATCTGTCATTCATTTCCTTCCGGGTTGTCTGCTGGATGGGGCTATAGGGGAAGGAGGAAGGGACTTTTAATCCTCTAGAGGGAGGGGAGATACGCTCACCGTTGTCTGGTCCCAGGGGTGGAGTGTCTACGGGATTGTTTGCGTTGCTAGAACTGACTTCCTCATAGCATATCTCTTGCTTTATTCTGTGGGTCTCTGTACTGGCTTTGAGTTGCATTATCAAAGACCCCAGTACCCCAGCTTCAGGGTGCATCAGGCTCTAAGAAATGGGGAGAGGAAGAGGGAGAAATGGCCCTCCCATCATGGAAAGTAGACATTTTGGAAATTTCTGAAAATCAGAGCTGCTAGCCCTCCCTCCCCGCAGTGGGAGGGCAACAGGGGAGGCAGCTGAATGCTGCCTGGGTCCTCCACCAGGTGGGAGAATTGCTGAGTGATGAACCCTGGGGCTCCTCCAGTTAGCAAACTCTCAGGGCAGGGATTGAATCTATCCAGCGGCTGCCCGAAAGCTGCTATGTTTGTTCCCAGTCCCCAGGGGAAGGGTGTTTCTAAATGCACATTTTATTTTATAGCCTGGGAGCTCTGATGAGTAACTCGACAAAGGCAGTGTGAGACCCAGGTTGATGGGGCTGGTGCTGTGTGTTTGTGGAAGGGACACAGGCTGGGCTGAGGAATGCTTTATCTGCCGCCATCCCAGGTGGAGAGGCCTGGTTTGAGTGGGGTGGTGCCTTGTCGATGATTGCTGGGTTGGGCAAGAGGAGGGACTTGGATACCCTGTTTTTCAGTTTCATTTCCAAATCTTGCAGTGTCTTTGAGCCAGCGATGACAGTAACACCTCTATTAACCTCCCGGCTTCTCCTGTGCTGCAAAGTGCCTTCCTTCTCCTATTCTTGTATGTGGGTCCTCCTTTGAGAAGTTGTGCTCCCCTGTCCAGCATCTGCAGGGCACTCAAGTGCTCCACCTGAAACCCTTCCATCTTCTCCCTTTGAATGTGCCTCCCTTCTTACCCATCTCCTCCTCCAGGAAGCCTTCCCTGAATGACTCTCAGTGACTTTGTTCAGGGCCTTCTCTCCCCATCCCCCAGCACTGAAGTCCCAGTCTCTGGCTGCTTCCTGGTCTTCAGAATGTGCCCACCCTTCCTGTAGCCTGGGAGCTCAGAGGGCAGGCTCTGGGTCTCTTTCTTGGGCTCTGCACGTGCCGGGCATCTATTCCCAGGCGTGTCAGAAGAGGTCAGCTGGAACCAGTGACAGACACAGTCAGGCCAAGAGCATCTTGCTCTCCAAGGCCCAGCCCAGGCACGGGAGGGGATAAAAGTCTCGTGCCGGGCCTCAGGGCAGGAACTTGCTCTTGACGATCCTTTGCAGCCCTGAGACCTTCAGTCACTGCCATGTCTCTCTCTCCCTGCCGGGCCCGGAGGGGCTTCAGTGCTCGCTCAGCCTGTTCTGCCCAATCGGTGGGCCGAGGCAGGGCTGGCTTCAGCAGCAGGAGCCTCAGTTCCTTTAGGGGGTGCCGAGGAAGCTCTCGTGGAAGGACCTGGGGTTCGTGGGGAAGGCTAGGGGTGCGGCTTGGGGAGGGGAGTGGTGGGCCTGGGCTTTCCCTGTGCCCTCCGGGAGGCATCCAGCAAGTGACCATCAACCAGAGTCTTCTGACCCCACCGAAGATTGAGATCGACCCCCAGTTCCAGGTGGTTCGGACTCAGGAGACCCAACAGATCAGAGTCCTCAACAACCAGTTTGCTTCTTTCATTGACAAGGTGAGGGTCCACTCAGCTAAGCCCCTGTCTCTGTGCCTGCCTCCGAGGAACTGTTTTCGATGGACTTGGGAATGGGGCAGTCAAGCCTCCTACTCCTTTTCTAATCACTTCTACAGCAAGGAAGTCCCTCTTGTGGTCTAACTGGAGTCTCTCTGGTTATGCTGAGGCTATGTTTAATTGGTGTTTTGAAATTCCCTTTATAGAAATGTCATTATAATTCATTGAGTGTGTGAGCAAATATTTATCAAAGGCCTCAAAGGCTCCAGGCTGGCCAGAGGGTTGCTCAGGCTAGAGAGTTATCCCGGAGGCTGTGCCCAGGCAGGGATTCTGGCAGGAGCCTCAGGATCTCTGCTTGTGTTACAGGTGCGGTTCCTGGAGCAGCAGAACAAGGTCCTGGAGACCAAGTGGCACTTGCTGCAGCAGCAGGGGTTGAGTGACGGACCCCAGGGCCTGGAGTCTTTCTTCGAGGCCTATCTGGTCCGGCTCAGGACACAGCTGGAGCAGCTGCAGAGGGAACGAGGGTCTCTGGATGCTGAGCTGAAGTCCTGCCAGGGCCAGGAGGAGGAGTATAAAGCTAAGTATGTGAACCACAGCATCCCCATGGGGCCTGGTGGCAGCTGGGAGGGCTTAAATCAGGCTGTCTGCTGGAAGTTGTCCCTCCTCTGAGCTCCTGGAGTCACAGGACAGCCCTCCCCTCTGGCCCCTCTGCATCCCCACTCTCTCTGATTCTCAGGGGGCCCCATCTGCTGCAAGTAAGAGGCCCCCCAGCCCCTGATACCCAGGACTGGAGAGCCTCGATTCTAGCAGGCCCTGACTATGAGGGCCACGTATCTGGTCAAGGTGGGGAGGGGCTTATTTAAAGAATGTTCCTGTGGGTTTTTTTTTTTTTTTCTTGAGAAATTCCTGTTGAGCAGGCTGTGGGCTAAAGTGACTCAGATATTCTCTGGTCTCAGAGGTAGAAGGGAATTCATTTAGTGGGACCATCCCTGGTCTTGTGGCATGATTCACGGCTGGCTGCAGTTCTGGGCTCCCCACAAGGTCACCTGGTGGTATGGGAGAGCCCTGAAGCCACAGAAGGCTCACGTTTGGTGACTGTATACCAGTTCCTCGGAGGCAGGCACAGAGACAGGGGCTTAGCTGAGTGGACCCTCACCTTGTCAATGAAAGAAGCAAACTGGTTGTTGAGGACTCTGATCTGTTGGGTCTCCTGTTGCGTGGCCTTGAGCAAAGAGTCTCACCTTTCCCAGCTTCAGTCTCCGTATCTGTAGACTGAGATAATGCCTCTCTCGTGTTCCAGAGCCATTGGGAGGTTGGCTCCAGGGCCCAGGTGGAGGGCCCTAGAAAGACTGGGGACAGGAGACCCGGGTTTTAGAGCTGCATGGCCACCTAATTACCTGTGACCTGGGCACATCTTAGAATCTCTCTGATAAAATCCAAAATGCCTGCTTCACATGATGACTGTGAGTGGTAAGTGAGAAGTATTTGAAAGTGCCTTCCAGACGTGACACTAAGTGACCCGACGTCATAGTGGACCTGGGCCGAGAGTGAAGAGGGACATAGGACATGACAAAACTTCCTGACGGAAGAACAGAGGTGCAGGCTGCCGGTGGGTCCTGCTTTGGAGCATCTAAAGCAGGGTGACCTTCTCTTGGGGACTGTGCTTGGAGAGTCCTGGGCTCTGACGCCAGCACCCTAGGCAGCGTCTTTCTGTGCTTACTTGGCAGGTATGAGCGCGAGGCCTACAGGCGTGCCACGCTGGAGAATGACTTTGTGGTCCTCAAAAAGGTGAGTGGGTTCAACTGCTCTACCTGAATTCTTTTTTAAAAAAAAATTTATTTATTAAGCTGCACTGGGTCTTAATTGTGGCATGTGGGATATTTAGTTGCGGCAGGCAAACTCTTAGTTGCGGCATATGGAATCTAGTTCCCTCATCAGGGACTGAACCCCAGCACCCCGCTTTGGGAGCACGGAGTCTTAGCCACTGGACCACCAGGGAAGTCCCTCTGCCTGAATCCTGAGCCATTCATTGTGCACAGAATCTGGGCTGCGAGAGCCATGTGTGTGTCGGGGGGATTCTCACGCACAACATGCTGTCCAATATCTACAGGGACCCTGGGGGAAATGGAACATACACATAGATACAGGGACCCTTGGACAAGATCTGATTGAGGGACTATGGGATAAGCTCTGGGAGTCAGTGTGGGAGAGGGCGGGGAGGGAGTGGAAGAAGCCGAACTGGTTGGGATGAATTAGGGAAGGCTTCCTGAAGGTGGTGTGGGTCAATGTCAGACAAAAGAGAGAGCAGGGCAAGGTGGGGCTGAAAGAGGAAGGAATGGGAGATGGAGAGGGCCATGGGGGTGTGTGTGCTGGGCAGTGTGTGAACAGAACTCCTGGGTCAGAGTAGGACCCCCAGAGGGAGTGGGGGTACATTGTTTTTGTCTTTCTGTCCCTAGGATGCAGACGGGGTTCTCCTGAGCAAGATGGAGATGGAAAGCAAGGTGAAGGATCTGAAAAATTACATCTGCTTCCTGAAGCATCTCTATGAAGAAGTGAGGATTCTCCAGGGGCAGAAGTGATGGTCTGCCTAGGGCAGGCGGGATGAGGGAGGGGGACAGCACAGGCAGGCTCCCTGTGGCCACAGCATAGTGAGAGTGGCCAGGAGGTGAAGCCTGGTTAGGGTGCCTTAGACACTGGCCATTCAGTCCTTTGACAAACAATTACTGAGAATGTACCAGGTGAATTGCTAGGTATTGAGAATACACCCGTGAATGACCAGACAAAAATCACGAGGCTGGGAGATAATAAACATAATAAGTAGCAGACCTGGTAAATAAGTAAATTACATAGCATGTTAGAAAGTGATAAATGCTATGGAAAAAGGAAAACCAGAACAGGGAGAGGAGGATTGGGAACGTGGAGGGGTAGCGCAGGTGGCAGTTTCAAATAGAGTGGTCAGATGGCCTTATTTAGAAGATGAGATTGGAGCAAAGATCTGACAGAGGTGAGGAAGTTAGCCACATGGTGGGGGTTGGTGCGAGGGATTCCAGGCAGAGGGAGCCAGGAGCCTGCTGGTCTTTGAGGAAATGCAAGGAGGAAGAGGGAGGCGATGTGATAGGAGGTCAGGGAGTGATGTGGGCCAGGTGATGTGGGGCCCTGAGAACATGTTGCTTTGACGTCCAGGAGTCCTCGGGCTGCCCTCACTTCCAGATAAGAGGACAGGGCATGCTTGGTGGCAGCCGGCATGAATGAGGGCTGCCTCTGAAGGAGGCAGGAAGTCAGGCACTCTGCCCACTTTCCCCGGGGCTCCAAGGGGAAGGGGAGCCGGGAGGACATGGGACACTGAGTCAGTCCTGCCCGCAGGAGCTGGGCCAGCTGCAGACCCAGGCCAGTGACATGTCCGTGGTGTTGTCCATGGACAACAACCGCTGCCTGGACTTCAGAGACCTCATCGCCGAGGTCCGAGCCCGGTACGAGGAGATCACCCGGACCAGCAAAGCCGAAGCCGAGCTGCTGTACCAGACCAAGGTGCCGGGGCTGGGGGGCTAGCACTGAGCTGGAAAAGACTGGGTCTCCCTGCCTGCCCCCCTGGGGGCAGTCGTCCACCTCAGTCTGGCTGGGGCAGTTCTGATGACCTGTCTGGAGCACCAGGGCTGGGTGGGTACCATGTCCCCCCTCTCCGGGAGGGAGGCAATGCAGGGAAACCATGAGAGATGAACCTGGAATTCCACAACCTCATCCTACCACGTCCTGGTCTCAGCGTCTCACCTGCATCCTGGATGAGGATGTGAGGAGGCAGAGAGCCGGGGCCATGGTCAAAGGTGAGCGTCAAAGGTCAAAGGTGGGGTGCTGTCCACTCACGGTGCCACCTCTGTTCCCCCCACCAGTACCGGGAGCTTCAGGCATGTGCCCAGCTTCATGGGAACAGCATGAAGGAGACCAAAGTCCAGATCACTCAGCTGCAGCAGACAATTAAGAAGCTCCAGAGTCAGATTGAGACCGTCAAGAATCAGGTAAGGGTCCCGAGCCCCCAAGCCCTCCGTCTTACCACCTTTGTGCAGAGGTCACTGCGGGGTTGGTGTGAAACTTTGATAACTCGTTGGAACTTTGTATAGTTTGGGATTGAGAGCACTTTGAGCCCCACGTCAGAGGGGTTTGGCTGTCCTCCAGGGGATTCTAGCTGCACGGGCTCTGCACGGCCAGCCCCGGCCCAGCTTTCTCACTGCATTTCATGCCCACATGCTCTGGGTGCTTTCGGCTGCTAGGGGAGAGGGTTAATTCATCTCTTTTCTAATCTCTTCTTTTGGCACTGACTCCTCAAGTCCAGCAAGGACTCTAAGGCCGTGCACTGAATTTCCTGGTCCCCTGTTGGGAGGGAGAGAACCAGGATCTCAGGGAGCGGGGGATATGGGCAGGATGGTGGGGTGCCGAGGCCCCCTTAGGGTCAGGTGATGCTGTGGATGGGAGAAGCGGGGAGAGGAAGATGGAAGGATGGCAAGGGCAGGGAGGTGGTTTCCTGCTCCTCTTGGAGACTCACTTTCAGATGTGAGGATTACAGATTCTTAAGTTTTCAAGTGTCTTTGCTCTCACTTCCCCAAACCCCAAAGAATCTCTCTTTTGGGATCAACAGAGGGCTGAGAGCTGAGACCACAGAGTCAGAGGGTTTCCTCAAGCACTTCAGCCTGATTCCAAAGTCAGGTGTGGCCCGTGCACGTGTGAGCAGGGCACAGATCCTGGAGAAAGTTCTTGGAGTACAGATCATTGAGAGGCCATCCTCAGTCTCCAGATGTCCTGACCTGCTCTCCTTTGAAGTGCAAGGCAGGACCTGAGGTGAAGGTGACCAGGTCACTCAATTTGCTGCCAGCTTGTTTTGCCCATCATTTTGGACTTTTTGCTTTGGAAGCTTGGGGATTTTCTGGGGGTGTCTGATAAGATACAGGTTCCTGGGCTTCCCACTGGCAACAGGGAATCAGAGTCTCTAAGCGTGGAGCCCAGAAACCTGCTTTCTCAACAAAGCTCACCCAGGTAATGACGAAGCGCGTGGAGTCTGAGTCCAGTGGCGAGCGCTTAGGAGAGCCACTATGTGCTCACGTCTGGGAACCACAGTCCTCCCGTACAGCAAGGTGTCTTTCCTGAGAGACTCCCTCTTGGGGACCCACCCCCTTTTACTCCTCCTTTGCATGCACAAGCCTAATGAACAGGGACTACAGTAAGAGCAGTGGACTGGACCTCAGATGTCCTGGGTTGGGGTCACAGCTCCACCTCTCACCTCCTTTCCAGGGCTCAGTTTCTTCATCAGGAGAATGGAGACAGTGTCCTCATCCATGGGGTGCTTTGTGGAAAATGAATAATGAGAGCCTTTAGGGAATGCCTTCCTTCCTGACCCGAATGTGAGGGTAAATCAGCTAGATGGCTGATTAGACAGGGATGCAGTCTTTCCTCTAGGAGTTTTCTATCGGATTGGAGAGGTGAACACAGAGAAAGTGTCTTTCAAATTGAGGCCCATGGTTTGATAGACTCTGACAACATCGGGACAAAGTATTTGAAATGGGGCTGTTCTAAAAAACACATGGATAATGAACCCATCCAGGACAGGAGGAGCTGTAAGTACCCTGGGAGAGAAGCTATTTGAGGGATGGTGCTGAGGGTTAGGGCTAGGGGAGAAAATACGGAAAATCACTGGGGAAAGTGGCAAAGGAGATGGATTCATTTCCTGTGGCCGCTGTGACAAAGTATCACAAACTTGATGGTTTGAAAGAACAGAAAACTGTTCTGTCTGGTCCAGAGGCTGGAAGTCTGAACTCAGGTGTCAGCAGCTGTGCCCTCTGAGGGAGCTGGGGGAATCCTTCTTGGTGTCTGGTGGCTCCAGGAATTCCTTGCCTGGTGGCTGCCTCACTCTCATCTCTGCCTCCATCTATTTCAGTGTCTGTATCCCCTCATCTTTTTCTTGGACATCGGTCACTGGATTTAGGGCTCACCCTAAATACAGTATGATAGCATCTTGAGATCCTTAACTCATTACATCTGCAAAAACTGTATCTTTCCAAATAAGGTCAAGCTCTGAAGTTCTTGGTGGACATGACATTTTTGAGGACACTATTTAACTCGCTCTAGGACTTAAAGAAGCAGAAGAGGGAACCCTTCCTTTTAGAACGAGAAGAGCTGGGCATGGCCAAGAATAATTTTGGGCTCATGAAATTATGGTCCATCTCAGCTTTTAAGTTATAGTTGGTACTTTGAGGGCCTGTGCCATGCTGATAGTCACTTTCTCCCTTATCTCCACACTTCGCTAGAATGCCAGCCTGCAGGTTGCCATTGCTGATGCTGAGCAGCGTGGGGAACTGGCCCTCAAGGATGCTCAGACCAAGCTGGCCGAGCTGGAGGCCGCCCTGAGAACCGCCAAGCAGGACATCGCGCGGCTGCTGTGTGACTACCAGGAGCTGATGAGTGCAAAGCTGTCCCTGGATGTGGAGATTGCCACCTACCGCCGGCTGCTGGAGGGCGAAGAGTGCAGGTGAGGGGCTGGTCAGGGTCCTGGGGATGTGTGAGAGAGGTGGGGGTGGGGGATGCCAGGCCAACACAGGATGCTGAGAGATTTCTCCATACTCTGAACTGCTGAGGGCCACCCGTTCTACTGGGAGGGATTTAAAATTGGGGGATTTTATCTGCTCAGAGGGTGCTGCTCCAAGAGGCTGAAAGCACCCTGGGACACATTCTCTGCAGCCTTTCTTAGTGTTTCTTCCTCTTGTCTTTTCTCCCCCAGGATGTCTGGGGAATGCGCCAGCCAGGTCACTATCTGTGAGTATCAGGGGACTTTGGGAGAGGGGTTCCCACGGAGAATCGAGGATTCTGCTGTGACCCTGGCCCCTTTCTTGGCAGCTGTTGGGGGAGGCAGCACCGTCGTGTCTGGAGGAGCAGATGGTGGCCTGGCGGGCTCTTGTGGACTTGGAGGCGCGAAAGGCAGCTTTGGGTCTAGCTGCTCCAGCGTTGTGAAGGGAGGCTCCAGCGTCGTGACTGGTGGCTCCAGCATCATCCTGGGCTCTGGGCAGGGCCCCATTGTGGGCTCTAGCTCTGTGTCCGGCTCTTCCTCCAGCTCCACCAGCCACACTATCCTAAAGAAGACAGTTGAGTCAAGTCTGAAAACGTCTGTCGCATACTGAGTGACCCAGAGGCCACCTACTCACCTCTGCTTTCCTGAGCCCTCTTAGGTCTTCTCTCATCCTCATCATTCCCATCCCTGCGCTGCCGACTCTGTGTCCACTGCCCACAGCCTGAGCCGGCCACAGGGGACTCTGCAGAAGTCAGTGGGTCCTGCCTGCTTGCTGTTCTGAATGCTTGTCCAGTCTAGCCTTGCTCTGCTTACTAATTTGCATCTTACTTGACTGCTGCCAGCCCCACCCAAGGAGCACAGTGCCCAGCCTCAGCCCACCAGCCAGCCTCGTCCTCCCCTCTCTCTGCAGCCTTCGGCCGAGATGGGAAAACTCCTGATTGGGCTTGGCCAGATTGCATCTCCATCCCAAGGGAGAGGCTCGAGGCCCACTGACTAGAACCTGAGGGCTGGAACCAAGGGCCACACCTTTGCCCTCTTCACCTGCCTCTGGGCCACCATTTCTGTATTTCTGTCCATTTATTTTCTGTGAAATAAAGCAGCCCTGCAATGGGTCTTCCTTTCTCCCTCCTGCTTCCCCACTCCTTCCTTCCCATACATTTTTTTTTCGTGGTAAAGACTGCTTTATTGGTGGCAGCTAATACAAGTCAATAAATATTGATCCCCAAAGAACTCAGGTATGTATCAGATTACTGGTCCACAGAGAGCTGAATGGAATTGAACCAACTGATTGCTGGGAGGATAAACTGAAGTCAATCCTGCTTCTTGGGAAATGAAGCCACAGCCAGTTCATACATGGCATATGCCGTTCCACCAACTGTAAGAATCTTGGTGGCTCTATACAGGAGGGCATCAGCTATCCCACCCTTTGGATGCACTGGAACTCCATTATCCTCCTGAAACAGCTTTTGTTTCTCTGGAACCCTATTTTCAAACTGCCCACATGAAGCAGTACTTGTGGTCCTCTGAGCAATCTGATGGAGAGCCAGAAGATTCTGTAGCATCTTGGCTCAGGTACTGCCCACCAACTGCGACAACTGACCACCAGCAACGAGAATGCCCCACGCTGGAACCGGAACTACCTCCTCCATAAGTTTTTTTGAGTGTCAGGACGGGGGTTACTCTGGTAGTAAGATCAGCCCTGCTGTGCTCTCCTAATGTGTCTCTCTTATCCCTTCTGTCTCCAGTATAACCCCTCCCATTCATGAGAGCCAGACCTTCCTTCTTGGAGCCCTTGGTTTCCAGGGACAGAGTGTGGTTTAGTCGCTTAATCATGTTTGACTCTTGCAACCCCATGGACTGTATGTAGCCTGCCAGGCTCCTCTGTCCATGGGATTTTCCAAGCAAGAATACTGGAGTGGGTTGCCATTTCCTGGTAACTGGCCTTTTACAGCTAATTCACATACCTGGGGTTGGGAGATCAGGATTTGTGCTGAGGTTCTTTTGTGTCCTCTTGCTTCTTCAAGTCTCCTCCCAGCGATGTGCTGGTTCTAGCTCTACCCAGGGTGGTAAGCTTGGGTCTTGTTATCTCACTTCCATCTCTCACCTCAGAACTTTAACCTGCTGCTTCTCCTGGGCAGGTTAATTCAGCACCGAAGCTAAGCCATAGCCTTATACATGTGTTCCAAGGGCATTTAGAGGACAGGCTGCAAGGCAGAGACAAAAGTTCCTTTTGGCAATGTGCAGCTTCTCTGCCACTCCTTCCAGCAATTCTCAGCAATTCTGTTCTGCCCCAGGCTTGCACAGCTCACCTCCCCCACCCCCACCCCACGAAACAAAAGCTACACAGGTACCCAGCTCACTCTCCTCAGAAGGCAATTTATGGAGTATCTACATTGTTTGAGTGGGTCCTGTGGGCATCTCACACCTCACGTCAATCAGATCATTCAGGGATTCCTTCCAGCCCTCCATTATGCTCCCTGGTAATGCCCTCCATCTCCTCCATCCCCACTGATGTTTAAGTAGCTCTCATAGCTTGCTCCCTAGTTAATTGCCTACAGTAGGCTCTGTTCCCAACCAAGGACAGCTCCATTCATCCCTGTTCTTCCTTCTTCCCAAGATTGTGCCCATTTTCCCCTCTCTTGGAAACCTTCCCTAATTCTCCATGTCAGAATGCACCAGACACTTCTTGGCACAGCCTGTTGTGATTCTTGACTCTGTTTCTATATGGTTCTGGTCTGGAACCCAGCTTCCATATTAGTCTGAGACCTCTGGGACCTCTGGGCGATCTGCACCCTGGGTGGGGATCAGCAGCTCAGCTTGTATCTGGGGTTTGTTGGGGACTTGGGACTGAAACTATGCCCATTTCTCCTGCCTCTTGGTGCTCATCCTGTCTCTGGGCCTGTCTGAACATGACGTTGGAAACTTTTCCCTCCCTCTTTTCTAGGGAGCTCTGCAGGAAACCGAGAGTGTGGCCATCAGAACCAGGTGCGAGGAGGATGGGAGAGTCACCTTCTCATCCCCCATCAGCTCATAGGCTCCCCCACATCTTCTTTCCTTTTCCTCCTCTCTACCCAGCCAGCTCCCAATTCTATGGCCTGAGCTTCAGGTTCAGTTCAGTTCAGTCACTCAGTCATGTCCAACTCTTTGCAACCCTATGGACTGCAGCACACCAGGCCTCCCTGTCTATTACCAACTCCTGGAGTTCACCCAAACTCATGTCCATTGAGTCGGTGATGCCGTCCAACCATCTCATCCTCTGTCGTCCCCTTTTCCTCCTGCCTTCAATCTTTCCCAGCATCAGGGTCTAGATCACACCATTGTCCTTTGCTTTAGGGGAAGGCCAGCCCTTTTCTCAGACTCATAGGTTCTCTCCATCAAAAAGGAGAGAAGGAGCTTTCCAGCCTTTGCCTTCTGTGAGAGAGACATTAGTGGGTGAGCACATGGTCCTAGAGCTAGGCTTCTTGGGCTTGAATCCCGGCTCTGTCTTTGGCTGCTGATGTGACCAGTTCCTTGACTTCTCCTCTCCATGCTTCAGTTACCTCACCTGTGAAAAGACATTCATGACACTAATACTCAGCTCATAGGGCTACAGGGGGATGGAAACATTTAGGGTCCTAGAGGGAAATCAATGTACTCAAGATGGTTCAGCTAAATGGACTTTAATGAAAGGATTCCTTAAGAGTTGTGGGTGTGGCTAAGGACACAAACATGGGATGGTAAGTCCAGAGGCGGTCAGTGGTGGGAAACCATTGCCACTCCCATCACCCCCCACTTTCCCCTCTGGCAAGGGTGGTAAAACTCTGATTTGTCCAGGGCACAGAGGTTTTCTGGGGTGTGGGATTTGCAGTGCTAAAGGAGGATGTTCAAGCATGTTAGTTGCTCAGTCATGTCTGGTTCTTCGCAACACCATGGGCTATAGCCCTCCAGTCTCCTCTGTTCATGGAGATTATCCAGGCAAGAATACTGGAGTGGGTTGCCATTCCCTTCTTCAGGGAAACTCCTCAACCCAGGGATTGAACTGGGGTCTCCTGCATTGCAGGCAGATTCCTTACCATCTGAGCCACCAGGGAAGGGTCTAAAGTGGGATAGTCCCAGGAAAATCAAGAGGGGATGGTGACTCTGTGTAGAGCTGAAGAGATGAGAGAAGAGTGGATGACTGATTGGGTGGTAGAGATGTAGGAATAGGTAGAAGCTGTAAGCATGGAGGAAGGCAGCCACCCCTAGAGCAGGGAGGGGGCTGGGAGGAAGTACCTCCCATGTCTCCCAGATCTCCTGCTAATGTCCCCTCTCCTTGGCCAGCCCCCCCCCCACCTCTGGAAGCCAGAGAGCCAGGGAGTGGCCTGCAGGGATCAGGGAGGTCAGGGAATCAATCAGAGCAGAAAGGATGCATATGGAGACTCTCCAGTGTGGGGACTGGATGTTTTTGTTTCAAAGGTGTTTTTGTATCGAAGGTATCTGCTCTGTAGTGAGTGCTCAATAAATGCTGACTATAGTAATTGTTCCTATTAGATGAGAAAACCCTGCCCTGGATGGGGCTCCCCAAGGGCAGTGACCGTTTTCTTCACCGCTGCATCTTTCCTATCATCCGGCCCATGTTGGGTGCCAGGTGGATGCCATCGGCTGTCTTGCCTCACCCCTTTTATATCAGCAGCGGCATTCTGTCCCCTCGCTCCTGTGTCCTGTTCAGGGAGGGGCCCTGGACAGGAGAGGGTCTCTAAAGATGGAGGTCCTTGGTTCAAGCAGCAGAAGTGGGGAGGGAGCCATGCCTCCTCAGCTACGGAAGAAAGGTCTGAATTTGGGTGTCCTGTCTAAAGATGAGTGGAGAGCCAGACTGGAGAAGGCGGAGTGGCTCCCACACCATCTGGGCTGGGGCTGGTGAGACTGTCTCCGACAGTAACTGTGGGCTTCCTCCGTGGCTGTCACCAGCCCCCAGCACATGCCTTGGCACTGAGTGCCAGGTAAACACAGGAGGGTGTCAGTCCCTGGGGAGGGGTGGAGGGTGTGTTTGCGGCCAAGTCTACTCCCACCACCCTGCTGTGCCTACTCAGATGGCTGACGTCACTCCTCTCCCCACTTGCCACTGTCTCCCCTCCCATGCTCCCTGGGGAAGAGATAAGGGAGCCGAAGAAGGGGTTACAGCCTCAGGGGCAGGACACAGAGCTCAGCAGGAAGTGATGGTTCAGTCTTGGGATGGAGGGCCAGAGCTTTTGAAAGGACTTCCCTGGCAGGCCCTGGTCATAAGCAGAGGCCGGGGGGCCCAGAGAAGTTGAATGTTGCCCAAGGACACACAGCTCAGTGGGGGTTCACCTCCCAGCTCAGCTCTCCCAAATGCCTGTTGTCCTGACTCCAAGTAGGGAGGAAAAAACCCCTTCCTGGCCACTGAGGGACTAGTTCTGGGAGCATCTTCATCCCCATCCGGTGTGGGAAAGTGAAAGTGTGAGTTGCCCTACTGTGTCTGACTCTTTGCAACCCCATGGAACCTGCCAGGCTCCTCTGTCCATAGAATTCAACAGACAAGAATATTGGAGTGGGTAGCCATTCCCCTCTCCAGGGGATCTTCCTGACCCAGGGTTGAACACAGGTCTTCTGCATTGCAGGCAGATTCTTTATCATCTGAGCCACCAGACAAGCCCTGGGAGGCTGGATTCAACTCCTTCAGGCAACTGGGGGCCTCCCAGCCACCTAGAAACCATCCCACAGCCTCTGGGCCCAGAGCACCTGCTCTCTGCCTGTTTCCTGGGGCAGTAGGGGTGGTCCCTTGTCCTCTCCTTTGGAACCCCAATCCCGGCCCTGGCAGCTGTGTGGGGACCCTAGCAAGAGCCGTCCCTGCTCCTTTCTTCGGGCAAGTCTCTCTCCTTCTGGGACCACTTTCTTGCTGAGAGTTGAGGTGGGTAATCAGTGGCACATCCTCACCACTTCTTTGTCCTAACACCTGGCTAACATTACATCTCCACGTCCTTCCTCAGGGATGTGTTTGGTCCCAGCCGCCCAAGGTGGTAGGTATGGACGAGACTCTGTGAAGTGATTTGAGGAGCCCTCCGGCCTCTACTGGATTGAGACCCTGGGCTCTGTGGCTGGGAAGATGGGATGTTGGGGGTATCTATAGACTTCATGGGGCTTTTGTTGGAGACATCTTATTTTTTTTCAGCTGTACCTTGCAGCATGTAGGCTTTTAGTTCCCCGACCAGGGATTGAACCTGTGTCCCCTGTAGTAGAAGTGCGGAGTCTTAACTAATGGGCAACCAGGGAAGTTCTGACGCTTTTTGAATCTGTACTATGTCCAGCCAGGGTGGGGTGTGTCCTCCACCCACTTCCAACTCCTCCC
The DNA here is from genome assembly GCF_014754425.2 of Oryx dammah. NCBI lineage: Eukaryota > Metazoa > Chordata > Mammalia > Artiodactyla > Bovidae > Oryx > Oryx dammah. The sequence continues at coordinate 90,056,302 of NW_024070213.1, read as the reverse complement.
AAAATGGCTGGGCCTTTCTGAGGGAATGCTGCCAAGGGGGACTCAGGTGGCTGTTGAAACCCCCGGTCTTTGCCTCCCTCATCTCCTGGCTTCGGCCCTTCTACCTCCTTATTATCAAGTGCCCAGGCCTCTGAGTCAGGCAGGGACCCTCTCTGTCCTGTGTCCCCTCTGCCCAGCATAAGCTCTCTACCGGGCAGACAGTCTGCCAGCATACAACAAAAGAACTGGCTATCCCCAACCCAGACTGGCACCTGTGGCCCCAGCCTGGACCTGCCAGAAGGCGCTGAGGCTGTGGGCTGGGACAGCAGGACTGGAGCAGGCCCAGGCACCCTCTCCACAGCCCATTGCCCAATGCTTCCGCCCCTACCACCTGCACAGCCTGGGCCCTGGGGCCTTGGCTTACCACAGGGGCCTGGGACCAACCCCAGACAGAGCCCCACAGACTCAGAGCGGCCACCAGGGCTGGGTGGGAGGAGACCAGTCTGCCACTGGGTGGTGGGGGTGGCCCTGGGAGCCCGTATCATCCTGTTCCAAGTCAGGAGCACCCCAGCGGGGGAGAAGGAGGTGGCATGCGGCCCCAGACAGTTGGCTCAGCCCCAGCTCTGGAGCTCAGGTGATGACTGGGAGCAGCCCCTCCCTCCCGCAGTGGGAGAGGAACACCCCCGGCCCTCAGGCCCCTCCTTCTCTTCCTGGGGCGATGGGGCAGGAGTGTCTGTGGAGCCCAGGAGCCAGCCCAGCTGGGAAAAGATAAAAAGCCCATCAGTGGCCCAGCGCTCACTGCTCTCCCTCCCAGCTCTCCTGTCTGCTCTGACCCCGCTGCAGCGATGAGATCCTCCGTGTCTCGGCAGACGTACTCCACCAAAGGGGCCTTCAGCTCCAGCTCAGCCAGTGGTGGGGGTGGTTCCCGGGCCCGCACCAGCTTCAGCTCGGTGACTGTGTCCCGGAACAGTGGCAGCGGTGGGGGACCCCGCTGTGGCCCCAGCATGGGTGGCTTTGGGAGCCGGAGCCTCTATAACTTGGGGGGCAGCAAGAGCATCTCGGTCAGCGTGGCTGGAGGGGCCGCGGCAGGGCGGGTGCTCGGAGGCTTTGGCCTTGGCGGTGGGGCCTACATGGGCCTGGGGGCTGGCAGGCCAATGCTGGGGCCCGTCCGTCCTCCTGGTGGCATCCAGCAGGTCACTGTCAACCAAAGCCTGTTGACTCCCCTCCACGTGGAGATTGACCCGGAGATCCAGCGGGTGCGCACGGAGGAGCGGGAGCAGATCAAGACCCTCAATAACAAGTTCGCCTCGTTCATCGACAAGGTGGGCCCAGGTGGAAGGAGGCAGGAAGGGGCCGAGGAGTGCAAGCTGTGCCCCTGAGAGAGGGTGGGCGGGGCGGAGGCTGGTGCAACCCATGTGCACTGGGGCGGGGATGGATGGAGTGACTTTTGAAGCCCTTCTGGAATGCCTGGACCCGAGTGGCTGGATGGTCTTTTATTTTTTTAAATTTATTTTTATTTATGTATTTTTTGAATGGTCTTTATTTGCAAGTGATGATGACTCTCAAGTTGCACTCACGAGGCCTTTTGGCCCAGCCCAGCTTGATGGTGTTGCAGTCATCATTAATGGGGCTACGCAGCAGCCTTATTGTACTGTTAAATAGTGGATTGTCCTTATTATTCCTCTTAGTGGGGTGGCCCTTCCTGCTTCCTGTCATTTTTAACTGGGAAAACTGGCCTGAGTGTCAAGTCCCCAAGAACCCCATATGTTGCCTGTTCTGTTAGTTTTGGAGGAGTTCTAAGGACAAAAATGTTATCAGGACACAGTGCAGCGGTGGGGAGTTCTAGAGGAAGTCTCCTTTTGGCTTCTCCAATTCTTCCTTTCTGTTCTAACCAAGAAGCTCAGTGTGGGGTGGACATGAATTCACTGATCACAGGTCACCATGACTCAGGAATATGCAGTTTGATCTGCCTCAGATCAGGGGTATCCTGACCCCTTCTCTGGCCCCCAGGCCAATGAGGCAAGCTCTTGTACTAATGTCTGGCATTTCCAGGTCCACTTTGCCGCATTGTCTACCACTACCCCAAGGTCCCCAGGCAGTGGGCCCATGATGAGGAGAATCCTGGTGGATGACCGTATCTTGGTTCAGTGATCTGTGGGTTTCCAAAGGACCCTGATGCACCCTTTCCCATATGATACCCACAGTGTTTCATGAGAAATCAGTCTAGGTGACAGTGTGTCTATTTTTAAAAAGAGATATTTGAGGTCTGGAGAGACAAAGTGATTTGCTCAGGATCACCTGGAGGCAGTGGGGGGCCCGGGACTCAAGTTCATGGCTTTAAGAGGTCACTGCTCCTGGCAGGTATACCTGCTGCATGGTGCCCTGGGGCCACGGACCCATGGGCCTCGGGTGCTGTGGAGGTGGGATCCGGAGAGACCAGATGGCAAAGGATGAGGCAAGCTATTTTGCCCAACCCCTCACCGTCTCCCCGAGTGACTTTTGGTTCTTCTGTGGGACTGTCCCAGAGGTCGAAGAAACAAACCCCTCTCAGGCTCTCAGAATCATGGCCTAGGACCTGGGGCCTGACAGTTTGTCCATGTCTGGTGTCTTAGAAGCCTGGTTGGGCAGAGAATCCCCCTGGGGGCTCTCACCATGAGCACCTTTCTAAGTCTATAGAGATAGGGCTGGACATTTGTATTTTAAAAACTTAAAAAATGTCGTTTTCAAAAAAGATTCAATAATAGTACAATATATTCCTATGTTTCTTTTCACCCAGATTTACCAGTTTTTAGCATTTTGTCACTTTTGCTTTCTTTTTCCCTCTTTGTAGGTATATTTGTATATATCCATATGTCCATATATATCCACACATATACTATAGATGTATCTGCATTTAAAATTTTTGATCTTAATGCAGAATTAGGGTTCAGAAACATTGATTTAGTGTGATTTACCCAGGATAAATGAGAAGAGGAGACCCAGAGAGAAGTGACTTGACTGTCACCAACCAGTAAATGACCGAACTAGACCTTTTATGTTTATTAACCCTTTAGAGTCCTTGTCATTGGATTGAACTGTCTTTTTCAGCAAAGATGGTTCCCTCAGGAACTCCTCCCCAAAGCAAGGCATAGACCCTGCACTGCCCCATGGTGTGTCCTGGTCAGGATGGATGGTGACAATGAACCTGGTCTTGGTCCCTTCTGGGGCTGGGGGAGGCCCCAGCCCACCCTTCTTGTTCTGGCTCAGGTGCGGTTCCTGGAGCAGCAGAACAAGGTGCTGGAGACCAAGTGGGCGCTGCTGCAAGAGCAGGGTCAGAAATCGGGCGTCACCAGGAACAATCTGGAGCCCCTCTTCGAGAGCTTCATCAACAACCTGCGGGGGAAGCTGGACAACCTCCAGAGCGAGCGGGGGAGGCTGGACTCGGAGTTGAGGAATGTGCAGGATCTTGCTGAGGACTTCAAGACCAAGTGAGGAGGGTTGGACCAACTGTGGCCATGTGTGGACGGGGAGGGGCAGCATAGGGAATCTCCCAGGAGAGGGCCACCCCGTTCCTGGGTCCTAGGACCCAGCTGGGTGGGGGCTCAGACAGAGCTGTTTCCCATGGGGGCTCAGGCTCTGGACTCACGGCCTCCTGGAGGGTTGTCACAGTGTGCAGTAATTTTAAAAACTATTATAAGGTAGGGAGAAAAGTGTAATGAACCTTTGTGGTCTCATTACCCAGCTTTTATAATTATAACTCACAGCCAATCTTGTTTTGTCTATATCCCTACTCACTCCCTTTCCCTCTTCCTTTATTGTCTTGAAGCAAATCTCATTCATCCAAGTCATTTCACTCACAAGCATTTTTACTGGATGTATTCATAGGTTCATCTGTGTAACTTGACTTAATAATATACAAATGCAATGCCATAAGAACACCTAAATCTTTTAAAACAGTAATTCTCAGTATCATCTACTATCTAATCAATGATTGAATTTGCCCTTGTTCCATAAGTGTCATAAAATTTAAAAATACAGTTTATTTGAATCAAGATGCAAATAATGTACTACGCAAATTCACATATTATGATTGGTTGAGCTGTATATTTATGAGTTTAAGGTATAAACTTTCATAACTTTCCCCACTGCTTGACACTGGCAATTTTAAAATCTTAAAAGTCTCAGTGAAAGCAATTGGACAGAAGTTGGCGTTTTCAATGACATCCTGTTGTAGAAAGTGAATGCAAAGGTTAACCACTGTTGAAACGTCTTCACCTGTTCCCATAAAGCCTCCCAAGTGCTCTGATTCAAAGAGATGGCCGCTCTCAGTTGCCATATTATTGCACAAATACTGTGTTCAGTTTCTCAAAGAGGGTGGGTGGATTATTTACAGACTGTATCCATTTCTCCATTGGTTGGCTGCATTACAGAACTGCTCCCCAAAGGTGTTTTTGGCCACTGTGGGACCCATTAGGGACTCCTTAAAGACAACTAGGTTCAGTGTCTTAAAAGGTGAACTGGGCTGAGTCTTCCTTGTGTAACAGGTATGAGGATGAAATCAACAAGCGCACTGCTGCAGAGAACGAGTTTGTGGTCCTCAAGAAGGTGAGCAGGGTGGCAGGGAGTGAGGGCAGGTGGTCTTTATCTGCCAGGGTGCTGGGCTGACTTGGAGAGGAAAAGAGTCCTGGCGGCTGAGACCGCTGCCCTTCTGTCTCTCTCCCCAGGATGTAGATGCCACATACATGGGCCAAATGGATCTGCATGGCATGGTGGATCGCCTGGTGGAGGAGATGGACTTCCTGAGGCATCTCTATGAAGAGGTGAGATAGCCAATGGACAGGGATACTTACATTCAGATACAGTTTTGGGGATTCCTCCTGGAAGTCTGATCAGAATTCAGTAGTGCAACTTCATTGATAGAATATAGCATCTGGACCCTTAATCAATACTAGCATCCATGTCTTATGTGCTTATGATGGGCCAGGAACTGGGCTAAGTTTTTTATATAATCCTCTCAACAACTCTGTAATATAGGTACTGTTATTGTCTCCATTTTATAGTCTTGGACTCTGAGGCTCTGAGTAAGTTGTCCATGCTCTCATAGCTAGCTAGAGGCAGTTGTGGAATTAAAACTTCGTCCTTGGACTGTTTGTTATACTGTTTTCCTTATTGCCCAGTTTATAACAGAGCAAAGGATGGAGGATTTCAGATGGGTAGAGAGTGGGGATTGAAATTCCAAGTTAGAGCAGGAGGTGAGGAGTGGGTAGCAGGTAAATTGCAGAATTTAGGAGGGATACCAGGAACCAAAAGGGCTTTGAAGTCTAAGGTAAAAGCATTTCCAAAGAGAAGGAAAGACGATGTCTTCCAAAAAAAAAAAGAGTCTTGGTCAAACACATCCATGGGATCTTTTAGTGGTTTGGTAATACAGGCATAAAAGAAAATCTATTTGGCTTGACTTTTCCTTAGGGGTGTCTTCTTGGCTCCATGCCTTTCACACACAGTTTAGAGTTCATTCTAGAGGCTCATGGGAGATTTATGTCAAGTTTAACTTGGAGAAGTCTAAATGTCTCCCCTTTGAAAATGAGGATATTTCCATGTCTCAGGTTCTGGAATCTCTTCTACTGTCCGTATTTCTCACAGATCTCCAGGGGTACTTGTTTCCCTAGCCATGGCCATGAGGTCCTAGTATTTGCTCCTCTGGCCTGGACCACTGATGTTGTCAGCAAGGCCAGGGCCTTTCCTACTCTCAGTATCTGTCTTGGCTTCCATTTCTTCCCAAGCATCCTGCCCTTTTCAGTTTGATGACTGTTTCCCTTGATAGGAAAGAGCGAACGATGTAGGAGTAGAGTTGTTGGCTTTGCCTGGGTTGTCTGTAGGGTTAGCCCAATGCTGCCTTCTTGTTCTTCTTGCCTAGAGCTTATCTAAAGGCTGCTATCCATTGACCTTTGCATTTCCTTGAGGATGAACTCCCCATGTTCATCCTTGGCTGCGCTGCTCTCCTTCAAACATCTCTGTGTGACCTTCAGGATGAGCTTGTTGGGGAGTGTTCTGTGTCATACTGCTGATTTCTTAGGTGTCTCCCTAGCTTTTTCTTTACTGGGATCATTGATGGTCAGTCACCATCTGGGATTTCCTCATTCTCTTCTCTTAGGATGGTCTCTCTTTTAGGACAGGTCAAGGGTACCCAGGCCCTTTTCTCTCAATGGGAAGGAATTGGCTTTCCTAAGCTTTCCTTTCCTTTGCGGTTCCCTGTCCACTTGCAGCATATTGCTGAGTGCTTTCTGCACAGCTATGGCAGGACAGTCTGCCTCTGCAGGTTTCCATATGATATGCTGAGAGCCATGTTGGGACAGGTGAGCTACATGGGACAGGCTGTGGCTGGCTCTTCCTGGGAGGGCTGGGAGAGTTTCAGAGGAGACAGCAGTTTGGATTTTGAAGGAAGGACGGGACTTGTAAAGAAGGGGCAAGTAAAATCTGCCAACTGAGGCCCCAGCCTGCACCATGATACTGAGGTATCAAAGAGCAGTGTGTTTGGGGAGCAGCTAGTGAACCAGGCATCAAGTGTGTGGGAGAACAAGGTGAGGAGGTGAACAAGGAAGGCGAGCTGACCAAGTGACCAAGCCAGGGCCACTTCCGGTGCCTCCTGGTGAGGTAAGAGTGAAGACCAGAGCAGCTGTTCCCTTGCTTGCATACCAGCTGTGATGGCTAACACAGTACTCAGTAATCGATTTTATGGCCTGGTTTTGGTCAAGCCAGATCTTAAGGAAATTCAGAAGGCCAACCACCAATCCCTGGCATGTCATACAGGGCAGGAAAGTTACCTTGTGGCTTCCCTGTGGCCTGGGGGGTCCCTGTGGGATCCAGCCCTTGCTCCAAAGCCATCACTTCATCTCTCTGGCTCCTTTTCCCACGCATAGATAAAAAGCTCACACCTTAACTCCACAGAGTTCTCTCTCCACTTGCATTAGCTCTTTCTTTGGAAAGCCTGCCCTTTTAATCCTCTAGTCCTAGCAAGAACATCCTTATCCACTCTTGGTGGTGTTTGGTAAATAGTGTTTCCCTCTTGTCTGAAAAATTCCAAGTTACTTTTCCTCAGGACCACACTCTGGCATGGGGCTGTGGAGGGACCCTGAGCTGGGGAGGGTGATGAGTGATGCTACAAGATAATGCTGGCAATGCATGAATGTGACAATGATTTTATCTGTGGCACATGCTTCATGGACATATTGACTGGCCTTTGGAGAAGGCTGGGCAAATAATGCATTTTACTGAGCACCCACCATGCGTCATGTATGAATCTGAATCCTCAGATCAACTACATTATGAAGGTATTATGGCCATCTTACAGAAAAAGAGACTGAGGCCTTGTAAGGCTTAGTGAGGACCTCAGTACCACAGCTGATGAATGTCAGACAGGCATTCAAACTTAGCTTTGTCTGTCTTCAAAGCTTGTGTCTTTCTGCCTGGCCGCCACCTCCAACCCATTCCACTCTTTAAAAGCCAGTCTAATTTGACCATTTAAATCTATTTCTACACAGATATCAGTTTTGGCTTTGGTAGTCCTTTCTTTCTTATTTTTTAAATTGAAATATAGTTGATTTACAATATTGTGTTAGTTTCAGTTATACGGTGAGGTGATTTGATTATACACACACATATATGTACATATATGGGCTTCCAGGTGGCGCTAGTGGTAAAGAACCCACTGCCAGTGCAGGACACGCAGGGGATGTGGGTTTGATCCCTGGGTCGGGAAGACCCCCTGGAGGAGGAAATGGAAACCCACTTCAGTATTCTTGCCTGGAGAATCCCATGGGCAGAGAGGCATGGTGGGCTATAGTCCATGGGGTCGCAAAGAGTTGGACACGACTGAAGAGACTTAGCCCAGCACAGCACAACCTCCTGTGGGCCAGCTGTGGCCCTGCCTGCCTCCCAGGGGTTCTGAGGATTAAAGGTGAGCCTGCTGGCTCAGGGCCTGGTAACAGCTAGAATGCACTCCTTCCTACTTTAGGCTCTTGGAAGCCTGCAAATCCATACCAAGAAAGAGGTCTATTCAACTGGGAGCCCTGTTTCCAGCTGGAAAGACTGAAACTCTGCTGGCAACCATAGATTCCTTTTAGGGTGGATCCTGGAGGGGCGGGAGCATGGCCTCCTGATGCCAAAATCACTCCCCTACCCCCCGCTCCCCTGCCTGGGACAGGGGTGCTGGAGACAGCTACATCCATTTCTGCAGGAGCTGAGCCAAGTGCAGACTCACGTGTCTGACACCAGTGTCATCCTCTCCATGGACAACAACCGCAACCTCGACCTGGACAGCATCATCGCTGAGGTGAAGGCCCAATATGAGCAGATTGCCCAGAGGAGCAGGGCTGAGGCTGAGTCCTGGTACCAGACCAAGGTGAGAGAATGGCTGGCTCAGGGGTGTGGGTTGGGCCTGCACCCAGACGTTCCCCCTTGGTGAGATGCCTGGGCCCCTGGGCTCCTCAGAGGTTGAGGCCAGACACATCCAGCCTACTCATCCAGCCATGAGGGTGGGTCCAGGGGCCAGTTACCCAGGTGGGCCTGGAATGATTTGACAGCTCACTGCCATTTCTTTGGTCTCTAGTATGAGGAACTGCAGGTGACCGCTGGGAAGCACGGGGACAACCTGAGGGACACCAAGAATGAGATCGCTGAGCTCACCCGCACTGTGCAGAGGCTGCAGGGGGAGGCAGATGCAGTCAAGAAGCAGGTGGGCCTCTGGTGGCGGCCTGAGGGTCAGGCCTGGGTGTTGGCAGAGGTGTGCTCAGGGCTAAGGCCTGTTCTTCTCCCCATGGATAGGATACACTCAAATGCTGGACCAATAAGATCAAGAAGCTCCTCTTACAGGAGAGGAAACTGAGGCTCAGAGAGGGACAGGGACTTGCCCAAGATCACACAGCATATTGTGAGTGTGAGTAGAATAGCCCCCTCCAAGAAGATTGATCCCATCTCCAGAAGGTCAGAGCAGGAGTCTGAGCATTCAAGAGTCCAGGTCACAGTTTCTGACTCCATCTAAGGCATGGGCTCCTCCTAAGAGCAGAGTGAAGCATTTGGTTAATGGGGAGCTTGTATGATTTATTTTATCTCTTTTGTGGCACTGGGGTGAGTTGCAGCAGGAAGGTTTTTTTTTTTTTTTTTAAAGATTTCTTTCATTCTTTTGTTTTTTGACTGTGGTGGGTCTTTGTTGCTGCATTCGGGCTTTCTCTAGTTGTAGTGAGCAGGGACCACTCTTCATTGCGGCGCACAGGCTTCTCATTGTGGTGGCTTTTCTTGTTGTGAAACATGGGTTCTAGAGTGCTCAGACTCGGTAACTGTGGCACATGGGCTTAGCTGTTCCTCAGCACGTGCAATTTTCCCAGACCGGGGATCAAACCCATGTCCTCTGCATTGCAAGGCAGACTCTTAACCACTGAACCACCAGGAAAGCCCCCAGGAGGGCCTTAAGATTAGACTTCAGTAAGAACTTTCCCAGTGGGGCTACATGACCTTGTTCATATAGTATCACCTCCTCTCTCAGAGGAATGTTTCTCTTTTCCTTCATTCTCAGTTGGTTGGGGCGGGAGTCAGGGGAGCTGGGGATGGTGATGTCTAGTTTAAGGGCAGAGAGATGGATGCAATGACCCTGGAGGGTGTGCCCAATACCTCTCATGCCCTGGGCAGTGCCAGCAGCTGCAGACTGCCACTGCGGATGCAGAACAGCGCGGGGAGCTGGCATTAAAAGATGCTCAGAAGAAACTTGGGGACCTGGATGCTGCCCTGTATCAAGCCAAGGAGGACCTGGCCCGGCTGCTGCGTGACTACCAGGCGCTCATGAACGTCAAGCTGGCCCTGGATGTGGAAATCGCTACCTACCGCAAGCTGCTGGAGAGTGAGGAGGGCAGGTGGGTGCCCCCCTCCCCGTTCCCCGTCCTGATTCTGAGGGCTCCTGGCCCTGCCCTGTGGCAGGTCCCATGTAGTTGGTTCTTGTGTCAAGGGGAGGAGGGTAAGGGAGCAACCATGGAGCTGGGCTCGTAACTCATCACCTGAGACTCTCCTGCTTGTGTTCAGGACCTCACTGTGTGTCTCTTTGGCTGGCACTACAATCAGTAATCCTCATGGTGTCTGGCAGGCCAACAGGGGACAGGGTTTTCTTTTCCAACACCAGATTCTGACCCTGGCAGAAGCTTCGAAAACAAATTCATCATCTCTGTTCTTGTGGAGGGCATGAGATGCGGAGAAAGTCACCTTAGCCAGAAAACGGGCAGCTCTGTTGTGGAGTGGGTTTTGTTTCCCATCCCATTGGAGCAGGGGCTGCTGCTTATGGTCCAGGTGTGGAGGGAGGAGAGGGCCGAAGAAGGATGGAGCTGCCTGGCCTACTGGATCTCTGCTTTCTCTGCTACACTGGCTTTAGGACCTGTCGGAAGGGTGCCTGGCCCAGGGCAGCCCTGGGCCAAGCTTTGGTGCCCTGGTTTTGTCATGTGGCCCCAGCTCCTGAGAGTCTCAAGGCCCACTGAGTTGATTTATTGTAAAGACAATGAGAGGGAGACAGAGGGTTTTTACTTGGGCTCCTGGGACCACTGATCCTTCACCTGGCCTGTCTGTTTCCCCCAGGATGTCTGGAGAATGTCCCAGTGCTGTCAGCATTTGTGAGTATTTTGCCTCCCCGGCCCCAGCCCCAGTCCTCTGCTCAGTCCATTCAATCTGTCCTTGAGCCCGGGAGACAGGTTTGGGGGGGTCCCAGAGAATGAGCCCCCTGTCCCCGGTTTCCCAGGGCACCACTGTCTGAGTTCATTCCCATCACTCACTGATGTCGGGAAGCCCTGGATCCTCTCCTGACACGGCTGCCCCACCTCACCCAGACCCTTTCTCTTGCAGCGGTGACGGGCAACTCCACCACTGTATGCGGAGGCAGTGTGGCTGGCTTTGGGGGTGGCATCTCCCTGGGTGGGGGTGGGGGGGCCAGCAAGGGCAGATTCAGCACTAATGCAGGCTACAGCACTGTCAAGGGGGGGCCTGTCTCTGGGGGCACCTCCATCCTGCGGAAGACCACCACGGTCAAGACGTCCAGCCGGAGGTATTAGCTGCTGTCTTGCAAGCTGGGGCCCCTGCACTTCTCTCCCCGCTCCCCATCCTCTGGAGCAGGAATAGCCCCAGGACCACTGACCCAGGGTACAGGCACGCCAGACTGCTCATGGGATCTGCATTTTGGGAAGGGCTCAAATCTACCCAGGTTTCCTCCTTGGTTGTGCAACAGGATGGGAGGGTGGTTAAGGCCACAGGTTGCGGGATGTGTTTGGATGATCTGGGGATGATATTTTGACCATGGAGAGGAGGTTGGATTTCCCCAGGCCATTTCAGCTTCTCTCACCTCTTCTGCTCGTCTGCTCTGGGCTCAGGTCAGGCTGAGGGAGGATAAAGTCAGAAGTGGTCTCCCATCTCCCACCAGGCCACCCCCTCCCTGAATCTACCTACATCCCCCTCCCCTGTCTGTGCTGTGATATATCTCAATAAATGGCAATTGCAGCTAGCTGTCTGGGGCTTGTCTGTCCTGTCCAGGGAACAAACTGTCAACTGATTAACTCAGCGATGGTTAGGCAGCAACAACCACATGATCACAATATTTCAATCTTACTAACAGCACATTAGTTCAGTACCATCACCACTGTAGGCTTTGGCTCTTACTCTCCTCCTGGAGAAAGTTGGAAGGACTATGTAAGCAGCTCCCAGCAGGACCCAGCTCCCAGCAGCTGTCTATTGCCCAGCCCCTCCCCTAATGCTACTGTGCTCCCTGCCAGCTCTGTGGGGCAGGCAGCATGTGTTCAGTGGAGAGGTCTTGGGCTTCACAATAGGTTTAAATCCCGACTCTACCACTTACTAGCTGACCTTGGGCAAATTACTTAACCTCTTTGGGCCTCACTTTCCTCCTTTGTAAGGGGACAACAGAGGGTGAGACAGAGGATGGTTGGAGGGCATCACCGACTCGATGGACATGAGTTTGAGCAAGCTCTGGGAGTTGGACAGGGAAGTGATGGACAGGGAAGCCTGGTGTGTTGCAGTCCATGGGGTCTTAGAGTCAGACATGACTGAGCGACTGAACTTCCTCCTTTGTTAAAACGGATGTGATGGAAACATGTGTAAAGCATCTGGCTTAGAAGAGCCTTGGCAGGAACCACTTCCCTTACCTCTGGCTTCTGGTTCCCAGCTCATCATCTTGGAGTGAGATGATTTCTCTTTCAGCCCTCACATCCAGTCATCCACAAAACCCCACATTTTCCTGCCAATAACAGAATATATATTCTTCTCAAGTGCACATGGAGCACTTTCTGGGATAAATCCTATGTTAGGCCACAAAATAAATCTTGGAAGGCAGCTATGCTCACCGCTATATCACCGATGCTGCACGTAAAGGAAGTCTTAGCAAATTTAAAAGTCTTAAATAATAGAGAGCATCTTTGCTGACCACAATAGTATGAAACTCAAAACCAATAACAGAAGGAAAAGTGGAAAATTCATGAATACAAGGCAATTAAACAGTACCCTCCAAACAACTCCAATAACCAACAGATCAAAGAAGAAATTTAAAAATGGAAATAAAAAGGTATCTGGAGACAAATGAAAATGGAAACACAACATACCAAAACTTATGAGATGCAGCAAGAGCAGTTCTAAGAGGGGAATTGATAGCTATAAACACAGGTATTGAGAAAATAGAAAGAACCCAAATAAACATTTTAACTTTACACCTCAGGGAACTAAGAAAAGAACAGAGTGAGTCCAAATTTAGAAGAAGGGAGGAAATAATAAAGATTAGAGCAGAAGTAAATTAAATAGGAAACAGGAAAATAGTGGAAAAGACAAAACCCCCTGAGAGTTGGATCTTTGAAAAGGTAAACAAAATTGACAACCTTTAGCTAGACTAACCAAGGGAGAAAGAGACAGCCCGAATCAATGAAATTATTCAAGAAAGAGGAGACAGTGCAACCGATACCACAAAAACACATAGGATCAGACTTCCTGGTGGAACAGTGTGTAAGAATCTGCCTGCCAATGCAGAGGACATGGGTTCAATCCCGGGTCTGGTAGGTTCCACACGCTGCAGAGCAACTAAGCCTGTGTGCCACAACTCCTGAGCCCACGTGCTGCAACGTTTGAAGCCCGTGCATCTAGAGCCTGTGCTCCACAGCAGGAGAAGCCATTGCAATGGGAAGCTCACCACAATGAAGAGTAGCCCCAGCTTGTCACAACTGGATAAATCCCGTGCAAAGCAATGAAGACCCAGCTCAGTCAAAAATAAATAAATAAAATTATAAAAAATATATAGGATCATAAGAGGTTGTTATGAACAACTATATGCCAATAAACTAGACAACCTAGAAGAAAGGGATAAATTCTTGGATATACATCACTTACCAAGACTGAATCAGGAACAAACTGGAAATCTGAAGCGATCAATTACCAGTAAGGATATTGAATCAGTAATTTAAAGTCTCCCAACAAGGAAAATTCCAGGACCAGATGGCTTCATTGGTAAATTTTTTACCAAATATTAAAGAAGAATTAATGTCAACCTTTCTCAAACTTCTCCAAACCCCAAAGAGAATGGAAAACTCCCGAACTCTTTCATGGGATCAGCATCAAAGCCAGATAAGCACACTACAAGGAAAGAAAACTACAGACCAATATCTCTGATGACTATAGATACAAAAAAATTCCCAACAAAATACTAGAAAACTGAATTCCGCAGTACACACCATGATAAAGTGGGATTCATCCCTGGGATACAAGGTTGGCTCAACACACACAAATCAGTGTGTGATACATTAACAGAAGAAAAAATAAAAAATCATATGATTATCTCAATGTGCGTGCTTCGTGCTAAGTCTCTTCAGTCATGCCTGACTCTTTGCAACCCTATGGACTGTAGCCCGCCAGGCTCCTTTGTCCATGGGATTCTCCAGGCAAGAATACTGGAGTGTGCTGCCATGCCCTCCTCCAGGGAATCTTTTTGACCCAGGAATCTGCATCATCTGAATGCATGCAGAAAAAGCATTTGAAGAAATTCAACGCCCACTCATGATAAGAATTATCAACAAACTAGGTATAGAAGGAACATACCTCAACATTTATCACAAGCCCACAGCTAACATCACACTCAAGGTAAAAGGTCAAGAGCTTTTCCTCCAAAATCAGGAACAAGGCAAGGGTGCTCACTCTCACAATTCCAATTAAAAGCAAATGGAAGCATAGTTAATTTACAGTCCTGTGTCAGTTTCAAGTGTAAAGCAAAGTGATTCAGTTATACACATACACATATGTATATATCCTAACAGAGAAACAATTTTATTGAAATTATATTTCACTTCAGTTCAGTTCAATTGCTCAGTTGTCCGACTCTTTGCGATCCTGTGGACTGCAGCACACCAGGCTTCCTTGTCCATCACCAACTCCCGGAGCTTGCTCAAACTCATGTCCATCGAGTCGGTGATGCCATCAAGCCATCTTACTCTCTGTCGTCCCCTTCTCCTCCTGTCTTCGATCTTTCCCAGCATCAGGGTCTTTTCCGATGAGTCAGTTCTTTGCATTAGGTGACCAAAGTACTGGCATTTCAGCTTCAGCATCAGTCCTTCCAGTGAATATCCAGGGCTGATTTCCTTTAGGATTGACAGCCTCTGCTATCAGGAAGCCTCCATAATAAGCCTCTTATCCTTATCCATCAGAAGGCAGACAGAGTGAAAACCACAATCACAGAAAACCACAATCACAGAAAACCACAATCACAGAAAACTAATCAAACTGATCACATGGACCACAGCCTTGTCTAACTCAATGAAACTAGGAGCCATGCCATGTAGGCTCGGGAGGGTCATGGTGGAGACTTCTGAGGAAACATGGTCCACTGGAGAAGAGAATGGCAAACCACTTCAGTATTCTTGCCTTGAGAACTCCATGAACAATATGAAAAGGCAAAAAGATATGAAATTATATTTAGGACTTAAGAAATAGAAACAGTTTCATCATATAACAAAACTCAAAGATTATACTATGGGCCAGGAAGATCTACTAAGGACAAATTGTTATGTTACTTAGAAATACTTGTGTCAGTCTGGGAATGGCCCAGACACAGGGGTTTCCAGGCTGAATTTCTGGAGACTCAGGACCCCAGGGGCTGCTCTCAAGGGGTCTGGGAGAGGCCAGCAGGCAAGAAGTTTCATAGTTCCCTCCTCTGCACCAATCAGAGCATCTCCTCTTTTACTTGTTCTACAAATGGGGCTGTGCGTTTGTTTTTGATGACAAGAATGGTTTTGCTGCCAGAACATGTTGGGTTACCCCTGCTGACACATGCCCGGGGGGTGGGGGAGACCAGAAATGCTCTCTGCCCCTGGGAAAGGGGGGGACTCTGCACAGACCCCGTTTCCCGATTCTAAGGGCTCCCCACCCTCTCTCTGCCCTCACTGTCCCCGTTCCAAAATGCTGACTGGTCCTTTCTGTAGAATTTCTGATCCCCAAGTTGGCTCTGGCTCCCCACGGAGTGACTCAGGGGAGGCTGAGGCTGGGTGACTGAACAGGGTGAGGGCACCAACCCGGTCAGGGAGGGCGGGGGTGCTTTCCCACACCACACACCAGGTCTGGGGCTAAGAATAAAAGCCTTGGGATCCCTGTAATCCCAGGACTGAATGGCAGGGCTTACCTCCCTCACCCACAAAGCCCCAGGCAAACACACCCTCCGCTCTGCTCCAAACCCCTGTCAGCTGCTCATCCCTCTTTGACAAGATGGGGAACAGCTGCAGGTTGAGGAAGGGTCACAAGGACAAGAGTGGAAGCTGTGGAGGTGGGGCAGGGAACCGGATTTTAGCTGTTGCTGCCAGGTAGAGTCACCTGGTCCAGTTTCCTGCCTCTGGCCTAGGGCTGCAGGAGGCATCCTTCCCTTTTTCACGGATGGAAACTCTTCTTTGCCTTTCTCCCTTGGGGGAAAGGGCTCTCTTGTACACTGAGGGCATGCTGCCTTGAGTTTTACAGGCTATAGTCCAAGGGTTTTGTGAACTTCTGGGAATTCTGACTTTATAACGAGCCACAGAATAGGGCTCTAGTCTAGAACTTTCTTTCTGTTTGGTTTGGGTTTATTGTAGGATTTGTCATTTAGCTAACTTGGACCTAGTTGGAGGACACAAAATTGGCCCCCTACGACAGGGTCCTATCTTATTGGGTACTTGTAAGGACAGGGCTACATGATCCGATCAACATTCTTTCTCAAAAGCAGGGATAGAACATTTAGTGTGCTGGCCGAGGCCCTGTGGCTGCTCTGGTGGACCACAAGCTACGGGTCAAAGTTCCCGTATAATTGTTTTTCCTGCAGATTCCATTGGGGTGTAGAGATCAAGGTCACAAGCTTTGAAGTTAGATGGACAGGACTGGCCACCTACCTCCACCACTTCCTACCTGTGTGATCTTCGTCAAATTATATAAGCTGTCTCAACCTTGGTTGTCTGTAGCTCTAAACAGCCTGGCCACCCCCTTTAGCTGGGTTGTCGTGAGGATGGGAATTCTTACAAGAAAAGCACTCAGCGTCCAGCACATGATGGCAGTTCTCTGGGAGAGTAACTGCCACCTGGAAAGCCAGGCAGCCTTTCCCTCATCTTTCTGTCTGAGGGATGACCTCTGCCTCAACTTAGGGTTTGTATGACGAGCAGTACCTCCATTGAGGATCCATGGTTTGGGTGTCCCACAGGCACAAAATAAGATTTATTATATGTTATATATTATAGATTATTTCCCTTAAAGTCCTTCCACCTCCGTTGGCTTTCTGTTTTAGACACACCTTAAGGATATAGCATTCTCTTGTATTGGGGCTATAGACTATAAGACACGATGGACACGTCACAAGACACCATGGGGCTACATCTCTGTGGAGGAAAACCCTCCTCCTAGCCACAAAGGTCCTCGTCAACCCCTACAGGCAGCCAGGAGGATGAGCCATGAGTGGGAGGTGAGGCAGGTGGGGGGTCTGAGCCCTGGGTTCTGCCCCTTCCCACCCTCGGGGCAGAAAAGCAGACAGTCAGACCTCAGCTCCCCTAGAGGGCAGCTCCAGGTGCTCCCTGCTCCTTCAGCTACAGCCTCAGCCACGCCCACTAGGGTGGAAATCGGGAAACCCTGGCATACTTGAGCCCTTAGAACCCCCTTGACCTGAACTGTTGGTTCAAGGTTTGCTCAGGTGCCCAAATCTGGGTTGACTGCTGTACAAATTAGACAAACTGACTTTATATCAGGCAGGATGGTATGGGTGAGAGGCCAGGGAGGGCAGAGCCTTTGGGAATAGACTGATGTCAGTTGGGGTCCTAGGTGCACCACTGTGTGACCCTGGGGGCTACTTCACCTCCCCGGGGTCTTCCAAGTCATCATTTGTAAGCACGGTTGTGATGCTGACTACAGAGAGCTTCTAGGAAGATTACATGATCACATGTATATAAAGCAGTCAGCACGGAGCCTGGCACAAAGCTGGCACTCCATAAATACTCACTGAGAGAAGGATGTCCAACCCTGGCCTTCACAGGAGATGGTCCTGGCTCTAGAATGCTCACCTACTACAGGTGGATGGACCATGGCTCGGGCTTTCTCCAGTGGACTTTTGATGGAGCCCTGGTTGAGGGGGTGTCTCCTGTCCTCCCTGCCATAACCCTTCCAATCACTCATTTGCTTAGAGGCCATCTGGGCAGGTGCATAGAGAGCCCAGCAGAGGCAGAGGTAGATGGGGACAGAGGGTGAGGTGTGGATGAGAAGTAGAGGAAGAGGAGGGCAGGGAGAGGCAATGAGAGTGGGGGTGGGGAGAGAGGAGCTGGCTGGAGGAGAGAGCTCCCAGCCAGTCCAGTCTTCCTGCAGCCTGGTTCCCATGACCTGCATCCATGCAGCACCTTCTCATCCCACGGGCCTCCTCAGTCTCTGCGTGGAAGGGGCTGCTCATTTTTTTTAAAAATGATTTTTGGCTACACTGGGTCTGCGTTCCCGTGAGGGCTTTCTCTAGTTGCAGCGAGTGGCGGCTGCTCTTCGTTGCAGTGTGAGGGTTTCTCACTGCGGTGGCTTCTCTTGTTGCGGCTCCCGGGCTCTGGAGCGCAGGCCCGGTGGTTGCGGGGCCCGGGCTCAGTTGCTCCGTGGCATGTGGGATTGTCTTGGTCCAGGGATTGAGCCCTTGTCCTCTGCACTGGCAGGCAGATTCTTAGCCTCTGGGCCTCCAGGGAAGTCCAGGGCTGCTCGTTTTTGCAGTGGCCAGCTTTCATTTGGTCAGGGTCAGCTCCGGCTTGTGGGAATCATGAATGCCCGCTTCACTGCCATTCCCCAGATTCGGGATAGCAGTCTCATTAGAGATTGAGAAGAGAGATGAAGATTCATCTGGTTTCTCCTCAAAAGCGGCAACACCGAAGCCTGGGCAGGATGTAAGAATGAATGTCTCCTGACCTAGTGTGTACCAGGCACTGTAGGTACATCATCTCATGATCTATGAGACCATCTATGATCTATGGGTTCTGAGAGATTAAGTGACCTGTCCAAGATTGCACAGCCAGTTAGTAGCAACAGGTGGGATTCGAACACAGATCCACGGCACTCATTGGGAAAGACTTTAAGTTCGAGCTTAAAACTAGGGTATTGTATTTGAAAACATTGCTCTGAGAAGGGGCTCAGAGGTTTCATTATTCTGCCAAAGGTGTCCCCATCACCCCATTGTTCCAGCTCCTGCCCCGAATGCTGAGACTATTATGGGAAAACAGCCATGGCCTGTCCTGGTGAGCCAAGCAAATGACTGGGCAGCAAACGGAATAGCGCAGCACACACAGCCAGGACCCAGCCTGGAGAATGCTGACCTAGAATGTGGTAAATGCAGGCTGGAGTCCCAAGAAGGAATGTAAGTCCTGAGAGCCTGAGGCAGCATCACCTGTATTTCGCCTCCAGTTCCATGCCTGGCAGATAGTAGGTTTTCAATAATTGTGCATCAAGCCAAGCTGAGTCTTTTAAAAAACTGTTTATTTATTTTTGGCTGCCCTGGGTCTTTGTTGCTGTGCACAAGCTTTCACTAATTACAGACAGCTGGGGCTGCTCTTTGTTGGGTGTGTGGGCTTCTCATTGCAGGGGCCTCTCTTGTTGCAGAGCATGGGCTCTAGGGCATGTGGGCTTCAGGAGTTGCGGTGCGTGGACTCTAGAGCTCGGGCTCAGTAATTGTAGTGCACAGGCTTGTAGTCTGGGGGCATGAACCCAGGTCCCCTGCACTGGCAGGTGGATTCTTAACCACTGTACTACCAAGGAAGTCCCAAGCTGAGTCCTGATCTACAGGTTTGGAAGTCTAGAAGGCTGGACTATGGATTTTCCCTTTTGCATATATGTGTGTGTGCTTGTTAGTTGCTTAGTCGTGTCTGACTCTTTGTGACCCCATGGCCTGTAGCCCACTAGGCTTCTCTGTCCATTGGATTCTCTAGGCAAGAATACTGGAGTGGATTTCCATGCCCTCCTCCAGGGGATCTTCCTGACCCAGGGGTTGGACCTGGGTTTCCTGCATTGCAGGCGGACTCTTTACCATCTGAGACACTGGGGACGTCCTTTTCGGGGCCAAGTGCACACAGAGGAATAGTAATGCTAGTGACAAATATATGTGCAGTCTCTGACAGGTTACAGAGCCCTCGTTCCTTGTAATCTCAGGATCTTGACAGAAGGTGAAGGCAAATATTCGTATTATTTTCAATTTGTGGGTGAAGCAACTGAGCACCAGAAAATGACTAGCTGCAGGTTTGCAAAGTGTGCATTTGAAGTCAGCCTCTCAGGTTCCAAATTCTGTGGAGTGAGCTACAGAGCAACAGTTCTCTTGTCTGGAGGCCCCTGGAGGCTGGTGAGATTAGAGTGCAGTGTTGGGTGTGTGTGTGGGGGGTCAGTGGTTGTGACCCAGGAGGCCCTGGGACACTGGTTCAGCTTCTCGGGGAAGAGAGTGTGCCCTCCGAATGACTTCTGTAGGTGTGTTTGTGACATGTTCAGCAGGTGCAAGAAGGATGGGCCAGTGCCAAAGGCCAAGCCCAGAGATGTTTCAGATTTTTCCCTTTATGCCCCTGCAACCAAGCCCTGCTCTCCAGCACATATAAGAGACCCAGACTGGTGTTGCTGCAGTCAGTGACCTGGCCCCTCTCGCTTCTCCCTGACAACTCTGAGCTTGCTCCTCTCTCTCCAGTCATGATCACCAGACAGCAGGGTGTCCGAGGCGGGCCCCGAGGCTTTAGCTGCGGCTCGGCCATCGTAGGTGGGGTCAGGAAGGCTGCTTTCAGCTCGGCCTCCATGTCCGGGGGTGCGGGCCGCTGCTCCTCTGGGGGCTTCGGCAGCAGAAGCCTCTACAACCTCGGGGGGAACAAGAGCATCTCCATCAGCATGGCCGGGGGCCGGCAGGGTGCTGGCTTCGGGGCTGCAGGTGGCTTTGGGGCTGCTGGAGGTTTTGGCGCTGCTGGAGGTTTTGGCTCTGGTTTTGGCGCCGGCGGCTTTGGTGGTGGATTCGGGGGCTC
This sequence comes from Oryx dammah, assembly GCF_014754425.2. Lineage (NCBI taxonomy): Eukaryota > Metazoa > Chordata > Mammalia > Artiodactyla > Bovidae > Oryx > Oryx dammah. The sequence continues at coordinate 90,035,819 of NW_024070213.1, read as the reverse complement.
CTTTGGTGGACGAGGCGGTGCTGGCTTCCCAGTCTGCCCTGCTGGAGGGATTCAGGAGGTCACCATCAACCAGAGCCTGCTGACCCCACTCCACGTGGAGATCGACCCTGAGATCCAGAAGGTCCGGACTGAGGAGCGCGAGCAGATCAAGCTCCTTAACAACAAGTTTGCCTCCTTCATCGACAAGGTGAGCGGCCCCTTGGTCAGATAAGGCGGTAGAAGCCAGAGTTTCTGAGTCCCAGCATCTCATCCCTAAGCCTGCTGCAGACTTGGGAAACCTGTGGATTTCTCTGGGCCTCTGTTTCCTACCCGGTTAAGAAGAACCATTACTGTCCTGAGGCTAGTGGGAAAATAGGATGCTCAAAGCAGTTCAATGTTTGAATTTCCCCGAGGTTGCTATATGCTTCTGGGCAAATAATTCAACTTTTCTGGGCCCAGTCACCCCAGCTATAAAGTGGGTTCATCGTTTCTCTGCTTTTTCTCTAGATTTTGGTTTCAGAAATAACATGGTTAATAATATAGTTAATTCATTCTAGTTAATACGATTGCTTAACTACTGGCACTTCCGATTTTGGAGCAGAAGAAAACCAGGCTGCTTTCTCAAATGAGAAAGGGACTGACTCCAGTGGCAGATTCCAGGTCCCACGAGGACCTCAGAAAGTCACTGCGTTCATCCTCTTGGCTCTGGGCAAAATTGCTCATTTTGGGGTCTTTTTGAAGAGGAGTGGGCTGAATTGCTCCTTTTTTTTTTTTTTTGTGGTCTACTTTCCTTCTCCATGCAAGGTGTAGAGGTTCAAGACTTTTACGCTGTATGCTATGTTTATGTGTGATGCATGATAGCAAACAGATTAGTTCCAGAGAGGCATTAATTCAAAGATGAATGACTGAATGGATGGGTGTAGCACATTTGGCCCAGGGTGCCCTGGTTCTCTGTGCAATGAAGTCTTAGTTCTCTAAGATGAATGGGGCAAGAATGAACGATCTTGGAGTAGATTGAATGGGAATATTTGTTCTTGCTAGCTTGAAGAAATCCCTAGTAGCTTAAAAGGGTTTCATTGTGACTCTAGGACCTACAGATGTAAAAGTAAGACTGACGGTTGGGTGCTTACTTGTCTTATCTCCCATCATCGGTTTAAATTCAAATCATGATCAATCACACTTACCTGCTTTCTTTTCTATTCTGAGGCACATAATGTGGAAATGTCACGCTACACCTTGGTTTATCTGGCTAGGTCTCTTCCTAGAGGGAAAGTTCAGGGAAGTTCCCTTGCAGGACTGAGTCTATGAGACTCAGAATATGTCTAGGGCTTGATCTTAAACATTTTATATTCCATTGTGCACAGGTTCACAGGGACACATGAGGTCCATTTATAAGAAAGCTTGTTTAAAAACATCTTCAGTGAGTTTATCATTCCTATGCCTTGGGTGAGGTCACATCGAATGCAACAGCCCCTAGGCTCTGGTTGTATTTCCTGAATTTGTTTTATTATTTCATAGAAGTTCAATGTTCTTCCCAGCAACTCTTCCTAGGGCTTCTGGACCCTTGTGGTCCAGTTGTTCTTGCTGCACAGTCAGGCCCCGATGCGTGGGCTCTGCTCTGTTCTTCCCAACACATGTGGGCCGCTTGCTTCCGTGGAGGGGGGTTGCCATATTGACACCAGCAGATGGTGCCTGCGGTTGTAAGGTGGTGGCCTTACTCTGGCGGCTCTCGGGCTGCCAGGTTGGCTTGGGTTGACTGGGTTGGTGTGGTCCAGCCCTCCTGCCAGAGTTTCAGCCTCTCATCTGTCGGTTGGTGCCTTTGTTAAATACAGGTGCGGTTCTTAGAGCAGCAGAACAAGGTGCTAGAGACCAAGTGGAAACTCCTCCAGCAGCAGACGACTGCCACATCTGTCAAAAACCTTGAGCCCTTCTTTGAGGCCTACCTCAATGCCCTGAGGAAGCAGGTGGATACCTTAGCCAACGACAAAGGACGCCTACAGTCTGAGCTGAAGATCATGCAGGACAGCGTGGAGGACTATAAGACCAAGTATGTAGGGAGCGAATGCCGTCCAACAAACCTGTCTGACTGTGCCCTGGCCCGGGTCTCCTCTTCAGTCATTTAGAATCCCAGGCTCAGAAGAGACCCTGAAGAGCCAGGGATAACCTCCAGTCTGTTCTGTATCTACATGGTCACTTTTAAAAATAGGATGTCGTCAGCTCTAAGTTGCCCCAAACAGAAAATGAGTGATAGATCCAGGGAGCTGGGGTTGGCATATACCAAACAGATGAAAAGTAACACAGCAGGGTGAGAAGAATACAGGCTGTAAAGATAGATGGACCTGCTTGGCATACTGATTCCTCCACTTACGAAGCTGTGTGATCTCGGCTGGCTCGCTTAACCTCTCTGAATCTTAATTTTCTTCATCTTTATTATTATTATTTATTGGCAGCACTGTGCAGACTGTCGGATCTTACTTCCCTGACCTAGGATCAAACTCATGCCCCCCTGCAGAGGGAGTGCAGAGTCTTAACCAGTGGACCACCAAGGAAATCCTTCTTCATCTTTAAAATGGGAATAATAGTTCCACCTTATAGGTTGAGAGAATTAAATGACATTAAATGAGATAGAGAAAGCAGGTAGCATAGTGCTGGGCATATAATGATCACTGAATGCACAGTAGCTCTTAGTATGTTCATTATGGGATGAAACTGAGAAAAATACTAGCTCCCTCTCTCAATTCACTCTCATACCAAAGAAAAAGAAGTGGAGCATCATCGGCTCTCCTAAGAATTTAGTCCACCTAATGGCCAAAGGATAGCTCTTCTACTGAAATAAAATCAGCCAGATCATGCTTGTTCTCCTCCTCACATCTTATCTCTTGCAAACAGTCTTCTTTAAAATTTGGTTTTCACTCCTCTGAATAAACTATAATCTAGACTGGTATCTCAAACAAGGTCATTACTCAGCAAATGTAAATGAAATTAATATCTGCATGAACATGGGAAAATGCAGCCAATTAGATGGATTTTTCCCAATAGATGTTTGAAAACCAGAAGGAAAGAGTGAGAAACACTAGCTCTCTGTGGAGTTATTGTCTTTCTTTCTCATCTTCCCACTCCCAGGTATGAAGATGAAATCAACAAACGCACAGCTGCTGAAAATGACTTTGTGGTCCTCAAGAAGGTGAGGGTTGAAGGAGGGTAGGGATGTGCTCCCAATCCCCTCAGGAGAGGTCTTTGGCTTGAATCATGGGTTTGGTTCATCCTGACCTTCTCCCCCACCCCCACCCCCTTCCTTGGTACTATCCAGATCTCACTGAACTAGGAATTAAGGCTGTGAAAAAAGCCCGTATGGATAATTAACTTCCATGTCTGCAGGTGGCTTTAGGGGCAGAATGGGCCAAAGAAGAGGCCCTCACCACCTCACCTGGTGCTACCTCTGTGTGTCACATAATGCCCCCTGCCCCTCATTGGAATGCTTGCACCTTGTCTCTTATCCTCCCTTCTCCTCTGCAGGACGTGGATGCTGCCTACATGAGCAAGGTGGAGCTGGAGGCCAAGGTGGATGCCCTGAACGATGAGATCAACTTCCTGAGGGTCCTCTATGCTGCGGTGAGGACTCCATCTTCAACCCCCTCCATTCAGGGAAGGCCTCCACCTGTGAGGCTGCTGGTTGGAACTGACAGTCCTTTGAAAGGATTCCAACTCCCTTACTTCAGGGCCATGGGCTCTCAGCAAGGTCATGGATAGAAAGGATTGAAGTGAGAGATTCAACTGAAACCAAGAGATTCTCTAAACCAGGGTCGTCTTAGAGGATTAGATCTGAAGTTTGCACGGGATAGAAGTGATTGCCGTCTAGCATTTCTCCAGTGAGAAAGATCATTATCTTCCCTTCCATGCCAACATACTTGAGCCTCCTGACCTGGAGTGACTTGTGGTCCTCAGGGAGCAGGGAAGACTACAGGCATTGCTCTTCTGTCCTGAGATGTCACCAGCCACTTGATTTCTACATAGACATTTACCCCTCCTCCTCTTCTGTACACTTTGGGAATGCCAAGTCGGCTCCCATCTGAGCCTGTGGCATGGCTATTTCCATGATGATGGTGGGTCTCTGGTGTCAGAGATTAGGGAAGACCTTCCAGTAGGCCTGATATGAGACATTTTCCCTGCAGGAGCTGTCCCAGATGCAGACCCAGGTCAGCGATACATCTGTGGTCCTCTCCATGGACAACAACCGCAACCTAGATCTGGACAGCATCATTGCTGAGGTCCGGGCCCAGTATGAGGAGATTGCCCAGAGGAGCAAGGCTGAGGCTGAGGCCCTGTATCAGACCAAGGTGAGTGCTGGGGGTCTCTCCGGAGTTGGTGGCTTCTGGGGCTCTGCTTTTGATGTCTGTGAACAAGCCATCATCACCTCAAGCCCAGGAGAAGTCAGAGGTAAACTGATTCTTCTGGGCATCACTGATCCTGGTCTGCCTGGAGATTATATGACATTTTGTGTTACCCCTGCCACCTGTGGCTATTCTTGCTGAGTTCATTGGAGGATAGACCCCACCCAAACAGCCCTGACCCTTGCTTCCCTGGGTCTCAGGTCCAGCAGCTTCAGACCTCAGTGGACCAACATGGAGACAGCCTGAGGAACACCAAGAATGAGATTTCAGAGCTTAACAGGTTGATCCAGAGGCTGCGGGCTGAGATTGAGAACGTCAAGAAGCAGGTAGGTGTCACCTCTACCCGAGAGCCTCACTACAGGGCCAGGGGCCCAAGACATGTCTCCAGAGTAGACAAGCAGACAAGGCATCAGGCTAGAAGACCTTGAGCTGGTCTGCAGGGGATTTGTAGCTCTTTGCATAAGGAAATGGCAACCCGTTCCAGTATTCTTGCCTGGGAAATCCCATGGACAGAGGAGCTGGCGGGCTACAGTCCATGGGGTGGCAAAGAGTCGGACACGACTTAGTTACTGAAAATGAACAAGTCATACCCAAATCTTTTCAGCAGTAACCTAGTTAACATGATATGATACCTCAGTAAGTAAGGTTTCTTGGCTCTTTTTCATTGTTTCATTTTTGTTGAATCAGTCATGTGGGGACATTGGTGGACTCTCATGAGTCAGGGAAGGTGGGGAGGACAGACAGAATCCTAACATCCTAAGCCAAGTAAAGTGGCTACAGGAGAGGGGACAGATTTCGAGGTCTTGACAACAGGCCCTAATGATTGACTGCCTGTCCCTTGCCATTGTCTTCAGTGCCAGACTCTGCAGGGATCCGTGGCCGACGCAGAGCAGCGTGGGGAGGTGGCTATAAAGGACGCCTACAGCAAGCGCACAGAGCTAGAGGCCGCCCTGCAGAAGGCCAAGGAGGAGCTGGCCCGGGTGCTGCGAGAGTACCAGGAGCTCCTGAGCGTCAAGCTGGCCCTGGACATTGAGATCGCCACCTACCGCAAGCTGCTGGAGGGCGAGGAGTGCCGGTGAGTGGGGAAGACAGGATGGGAACAGGGGAAATGGAGAGGGTCCAGAGCCATGGCCAGTCCAGGGTGCCTCTGATGCACCACTTCAGTGCTGGCGTGTTATAAACCGGGATGTTGTTACATGACAGGTTCACATTCAGGCCTCAATTCAGCTGCTTAACAAGGGGGAGGGTGCCTGCCACCGGCTTGTTGAATGAAGCGTGGCTCCAGGCTTGCTGAGGTTCACTGCTCTTTCTATCCCCCACAGAATGTCTGGAGAATGCCAGAGTGCTGTTAGCATCTGTAAGTACTGTCTGCTCCCTGCTGTGGCCACTTATTCGCCCTGGTTTGGGGTGAGATTCCCGGTAACAGTACTGATGGAGTAACCTTGTCTTTGCCTTTTTCCCACAGCTGTGGTTGGCGGCGCTGCCAGCGTAGGAGGCCTCGGTGGAGGGTTAGGAGGCAGCTCTGGGTTTGGCCTGGGCTCTGGCTCCTGCGCAGTAGGCCTCGGTGGAGGGTTAGGAGGCAGCTCCGGATTTGGCCTGGGTTCTGGCTCTGGAAGTGGCTTTGGATTCGGTGGTGGCATCGGCGGCAGTTCCAGCGGCAAGATCATCTCTACCACCACCCTGTCCAAGAAATCCTTCCGATAAAGGAGACAGGAGCCCTGCAGCCCTCTGCGGCCAGCCTGCCCAGACCTGGTGTCTCTGCTTCCTTCACCCCCACCTCCACCCTCCTTTCCTGGGGCTCATCTTACCAGTGTCACCTCAGTGCCAGCACATGGACTCTGCTCTCTTAGAGTTTGGTAGCTTCTTCCTGATTTGGGCTTGTGATCCAGCTGGAATGGGAGAGGTGTCAGCTGACTCTTTACCTCCCATGGACAGAGGAGAATCCAACCAGGTACCTCATCTCCAGGATTATCAGGGTCATGTGTCCCCTCCCAGCCCAACGCTGCCTCCTACCAGATCCTGCATCTCCCTCTACATCAGGACCAAACTCCTTCTCCATCACTGGGCAGCAACTGACCCTGCAAGGTCGGGACAAGAACCCCTGAGTATCCTGTCCACTCTTCTTCCCTTTATCCATCTTCGGGTGAATCTTCAATAAAACGCCTTTGTCATTCATCTCTGAGCAGTTGTGTTGTTCCTGGGGAGAAGTCCCCAAAATTCTGGTGAAAGGGAAAGAGGCCGGGGCCCAAGGGATCTGTCTGTCCCTATTAAGGTCATCTACCCAGATTATTGGGACAGAAGTGCGGTGTGTGAAGCCTGAAGGCTGCCTACAGAATAGGAGCACAGTCTCAAAACAGCCAACAGTTGTACAGAGACTGCTCACTGCAGGCAAGCAGGGCAGTACCATTTCAGTGCTGAGACCCAGGCATCTGGAGGGAAGGGGTGCAAGTGTGGAGGCGTGGGGCATAGGGAAGGTATGGGGTCAGGCAGTCAGGGGTCTCCACTGAATACAGAACAAGAGGTTATGGTGCTTATGGAGAGTTTATGCTTAGTGTCCAGCAAGGCTTCCTTGTCTTCATGGAACTCCAGGCACCGGCTCTGCCTCCAGGTCAGCAAGGCTTTCAGGAACTTGTTGGCACAATCAACAAGGTCAAGGTTGTTGGATGGAGCAGTGAAAACATGTTGCTCTAATAGAGCTCCCATGCCGAGCTCACTTCCCCCTGTCCTCAGGTGACTCTGTCAGGGTTATCTGAATGGCTGTCCCTGTGTGGTGGGAGAGTGGAGGCAGTAGAGGATGCCTGACTGGGGCCAGCCCTGGAGGTTCCAGCTGGACAATCGGAGGTGGGGGTCTGGGTATACAGCCTTTGTGGACCCTCTGTTTCTGGACCGACTCCATGATACCTGGAGCATCACCATCTTCCCTTCTTCAGCAAAGTTCCCGTGTGCGGCCTGACCTGTATCCCTCTTGCTGTGTTTGCAGACTGCACTCCCCTCCCCCACTCCGCTGTCAGTCGGTGCCTCCCACCCTCCATTGCCGGGGAGTGTCTGCAGACTCCAATCGTTCCACATAGTACCTCCCAGGGGCCCTTACTGTGTGCAGACGGAGGGCACACGGTTTGCCCAGGCCGGTCTTTGCTCACAGGCAGGCTTAGAGCAGCAGGGCAGAGCAGTGAAGGGTGCACCTCAGGGGCTTGTGCTCCCTGGTGGGGGCCTCTTACCAGAAGCAGCCGCTCCCTGGGCTGGCTGGCTGCTCCTTCACAAGTTAATCTCCGCATTGTCCCGGGGCTCACCCTGTGGGCAGAGCAGGAAGTCTTGGACTTCTTCCTCTCACTGCACCCCTCCCCTGGGAGGCTGCTGAGTACGCCTTTTCCCCTGAGCTTCTGGGGTGGAAGAAGGAGTCAAGGATTAAAAGCAGGGGAGGGGCTTCTCAAGTTCACCCCCCAGGAAGCTGCAGGTCACAGTGAGCCACACCAGAAGCTGAAAGCCAGAAGCCTGGCAGATTAATGCCTTTCTTGCGCCCGGAGTAGGCGGGAGCACAGGAGTGTCACTGCGGGGCCTCTCGGGCCTCCTCAGTTGAATTTAATGACTTGCAAAGTTAGATCGTAGAGGAGATATGTACGTGTGTATCTTAGCATAGACAGGTTTGTATTTGTAGGCAAGCAGCTACGCAGGTGTGTTTTTAAAATTTATTTAAGAAGACTCCTGTTTAACATAAAAGAGCCGCTTAGGGAGGAGGCTGAGGGAGCTCTGACCCCCTTTGTGGCCCCCTCAGGATTCGGTGCTAGGGCAAAGGGAAGGGTGGGCTGAGAGAAAAAGGTGCCACTTTAGCACCTGCTCCATCTTTTGTAGATCGGGACTCAGCAGTAGACTCTTTCTCCCATGTTGGTGAGGTGGTGAAAGGGCACAGGTAGGTGAACTGACAGAGGGCAAGACTCTAACCTTTTCTGAGAGGCAACCCTTTCTTCTAGGAAGTCTCCTAGGAGCCGTCCCACCCTCTTGGCTTACCCTGCTCGGTCTCCCTTAGGCCTCCTGGGGCCTCCTTCTGATCACACTCCCCTGCACGCTGTTCCGAGGCCTGCAGCCTTTCTCTCATCAGACCGGGAGCTTTCTGTCTGAAAATCCAGTCTGAGGACTTCAGCTGGACAGACATTGCTGCGGGGCTCTCTCCCTTGGGGAGGACATAGTTTCATGTGACTGTGGGTTCATGAGGATGGGGGTTGTCAGGGAAGCAGACACGCTAAGTTGAGACTTCCCATACTTTCAAGAGAGTGGTAAGAGCAATGGTGTATGTGTTAGCCGCTCAGTCGTGTCTGACTCTTTGCGACCCTGCAGACTGTAGCCGTCAGACTCCTCTGTCCATGGAATTCTCCAGGCAGGAATATTGGAGTGGGTTGCCATTCCCTTCTCCAGGGGATCTTCCCGACCCAGGGTTCGAACCTGGGTCTCCTGGATTGCAGGCAGATTCTTTACCATTTGAGCTACAGGGAAGCAAGAGCAGTGGTAAATGTAAACAGTGAGGCTCTGAAAGTATAGGGGAGAAGCATTCAGTTTTTAAAGAGATATTTTATTATTTGGCTATTCCAGGTCTTAATTTTGGCATGACAACTCTTAGCTGTGGCATGTGGACTCCCAGTTGCAGCATGTGGGATCTAGTTCCCCAACTAGGGATTGAACCCAGGCCCTTTGCATTGGAAGTGCAGAGTCTCAACCACTGGACCCCGAGGGAAGTCCCAGAAGCATTCACTTTTGCCAAGAGAATCAAGGGAGGCTTCCTGGAGGAGGTGATCCCTGAGATAAATCTTGAAGCCTGAGAAGGAGTCAATCAGGTGAAAGGGTTCTGGACTTGGAGTTGGGGCAAGGGGCTCAGGGAGGTAGGGTGCTCTAGGCGGTAAGAATACAGGAGTAGAGGCAGGGAATTGAGGTGCCATGCAGCATGTATAAGAACCCACAGTAGCTTGGCATCATGCCGGATTAGGAACAGGGAGTGGCGGAAGGGAGGCTGGAGAGCAAGGCCCAGGCCAGGCATGGAGGGTGGCTTGGCCCATCATATGAGTTGTGTGGGGCTTTGGCTTTGTGTTCCAAGACTAGGCAAGCTCAGAACGAGGCTTGTCTGAGACAGCAGGTCTGAAAGAGACAGAAGGAACTCTGGGGAACATGCCTTCAGGGAGTGGCCTTTAGGCCCAGGACATGCTTTGGACTCCTGTCTGGGAACGGCCACTTCTGCATCTCACTGCCTTTCCACGTGGCTGTCAGGCTAAGCCTTGTGATTCTCCACCTCCTTTCCCAGGCTTGTTCACCAGGAGGAAATGTTCTTTGCTGTCATTCCCTTGTCTTCTATCTGCCCCATAGTGATAGTCATTTCTTCAATATTTGTTGAGCATCTGCTTTATGCCAGAGACTTTGAATCACTGTTCCTAAATCTCCTTAGATAACTTACACGATATCTCATGGTCACCTTATTTCTTATCATGATCACAGCCTCTGCTTTACATCCAGCTGGACTCCCTGAAATTCTGCAATGAAGAGAGCAAGAGCCATGGTTTTAAAAAATCATCGTACTGAAAAATCAATTTAAATTTCCCCTTGACTTTCTCTATCCCAGGCTAAATGATTGTTTAATGTTTTTCCCTCCTCCTCTTTTTTCTTTTTGTTTCAATCAATTTATTTACTAACTTCCCATTTTTGTTTTGAATTTCCCAGCAAGGACAAGATGTGATTTTTGCTATTTACAACTTCTGGTTTGAGGGGGACACATCAGACTAACAAGATTCAGCACAAGTATGGTGGAGAGCTCCTATCACACAGAGGAGTCTTTCATAAATAAAAGGCTCTTCAGGGTGAACCTCGTGTTCAGTTTTTTTAAAATTAATTTTTATTGGCATATATTTGCTTTGCATCCAGTTTTACTGCCCTGATTGTCTCTGGAATGCTCTGTCGCTGCTGGCCCTTCAGTTTCCTCTTCCAGCAAGAGGTAGAAGTGAGCTGCTTAAAAGCAGAAGGCGGGTTTCTGTTTTGAAAGGTAAGGAAAGTGGACTAGGTCTCATCAGTTTCCCCTTGACCCCTAGAATCTATCTGCAGAGCAGCCAGACTCATTTGTTTAAAAGTCACCTTGTAGCTGACCTTTGCTGAAACCCTTCAACGGCTTTGCCTCTCAGAGTAAAAGCAAGTCTTAGTGTGTCAAAGTCACATGTGTGATCGGATTCCATCCCCACCCCCAAGCCCCAGACCTCATCTCTGATGCCCGTCCTCCTCCCTCACTCTGCTTCAGCTCTGCTGGTCCCCCGCTGCTTCGCAACCTGCTCCTCCCCTGCCTGCCTCAGAGCCTTTGCACATGTGCTTTCCTCTGCCCAGCGCACCCTTTACTCAGGTGTCTGCATGTCCTTGCCACCTCACTGCGCTCAGCTGTCTGCTCAGACCACTCTCAATGAAACAGCACCCTTCTCATGTCTGCTGCTGCTGTTGCTAAGTCACTTCAGTTGTGTCCAACTCTGTGCAACCCCATAGACGGCAGCCCACCAGGCTCCCCTGTCCCTGGGATTCTCCAGGCAAGAACACTGGAGTGGGTTGCCATTTCCTTCTCCAATGCGTGAAAGTGAAAAGTGAAAGTAAAGCTGCTCAGTTGTGTCCGACTCCTATCGACCCCATGGACTGCAGCCTACCAGGCTCCTCTGCCCATGGGATTTTCCAGGCAAGAGTATGGAGTGGGGTGCCATTGCCTTCTCCGCTTCTCATGTCTACCCACTTTTTTTCTCTGCTGCCTTTTTTTTATAGCAGCCTGGTATAATGTGTACTTCTTTTAGTAAGTACTTCTTTTAGTTGTACTTCTTCCAACATTAGAAAATACTGTTGAATTTCCAGAAACTGTCCTTAGCTGTGTTGGGTCTCAGTTGTGGCCTGTGAGATCTTTGCTGAATCACGTGGGGTTTTTCTCTAGTTGTGGCGTGCAGTCTCAGTAGCTGCTGTGCACGGGCTTAGTTGCTCTGTGGCATGTGGGATCTTAGTTCCCCAGTCAGGGATTGAACCCGTGTCCCCTGCACGGCAAGGTGGACTCTTAACCCCTGGGCCACCAGAGAAGTCCCTGTATTTACTTCTTTACTGTCTGTTTGTTGCTGGCATGTGAGCTCTAGCAGAGCAGGAACTTCATCACTGCATTCACGGTGCCTGAAAACAGTGAATGGAAAATCCCAAGTGTTCAATAAAGATTCATAGCCCCAGGGCAGGCTGACTGGGGCTGATGCTCTACATCTGAGAAAGAAGAACATGGAGTCGAAAACATGGAGAAAATGAAGTGCTTGGGTCATCACGGGAGCAGTCAATTCGCTGAATCGACCCATGATTTGTCTAGAGCAACAGAAGAGGCTGTATTATTGTATTAGGACAGAAAATGACAAAGTGACATAAAATGACAAATACAAAGTAACAGCCAGGGTCCCCCGAGGACTAACAATGGCTAGGCCGCATTCTTCGTGTTTGCCATACATTGTTTAATTCAATTCTTAAAAGAGCTATGGAAGATTAATCTGTTATTTCCAGTTGACAGATGAGGAAACTTAGGTTCTAGAAGGTTTACTGTGTGGTCTTGCCTGAGATCCCACGGTAAGTGAGTAAGAGGCAGAGCCAGGCTTCAAACCCAGGATGGCCTGACTTACGTGGTAAAGCCCACGTCTAACCCCGCCACTGGCTCAGGATTGATAGGAGCCGACTGCTAAAGAAGAGACTCTTCACCTGCACTGGAAGAAGCAGTGCCCACATCACAGACAGTAAGTGTCCCCCTAAGAGTTTCAGTGCACATTATACCATCTCTGATTTTTAAAAGTTGAAGTATAGTTAGTTTACAATGTTGTGTTACTTTCAAGTGTACAGAAAAATGATTCAGATTCTTTTCCATTATAGGTTGTTACCTTCCTCTGATTATTTTATCTTATTTAGATGCCATGATTTTAAGAGCAAAATGGAGTGAAGAGAAACCATGTGTCCTGAAGATCAGGAGAAGCAACTGGGGATATTTAACTGAGAGGACAGTTTCTGGAAATTCAACAGTATTTTCTAATGTTGGAAGAAAATACAGAAACCAAGGAAGCTAGTCTGTGTTACTCTGAAAGGCCAGATGAGAGCAAATCCATTCCACTTCAGGCCACACTGAAGGCCTGCTGGGACCAGATGCTGATGGACACAGAGGCAAGGAAGACTGGCTGTAACAGCAATGTGGAGGGTCACAGTCCAGCAGAGCATTTCAGCTGGGGACCATGAGCCTATCTAAGGGACAGAGCTGTCCAACAGAGGAAGAGTCTGGTTGGCAGGAGTTTGAGACCAGAGGCTGACAGGCCTCAGTTAGGATGGCTGCTGGTTACTGTCAGGGTTCTGAGCATCCACATGCACACAAACATTTGTAGACTGAATAAACAGTGTGTGCTAAGTTGCTTCAGTTGTGTGTGACTCTTTGTGACCCCACAGATTGTAGCCTCCCAGGCTCCTCTGTCCATGAGATTCTCCAGGCAAGAATACCGGAGAGGGTTGCCATTTCCTCCTCCAGGGGATCTTCCCGACCCAGGCATTGAACCTGAATCTCGTATGTCTCCTGCATTATCAGGAGGGTTCATTACCACCAGTGCCACCTGGGAATAAACAGTATGTCTTCATATATATGTGTTACCATTTTCAAATGCATGTGATTATAAGATGTAGTTTTATTTAAAAGTATTGCTGAATTCATAATAAAAAAATACATTTTCAAAAGATTCTGAAAATCTAAGTTTTGAAGGTCAGGATCATTTCTGATATTAAAAGGGGTCTTCAGTTCCAGAGAGGGTTGGGTTCCAAATTCACTGATCCCATGAAGAGGAGTCCAGTTCCCACTGGATCAGAAGGCTTTAAAGCTAGGTCTAAGAAGATCTTCCCTGGGTCAGGGTGGTGCCTGGCTGGCCTAGGCAAGCAAGAAAATCTGATGAATTGCCTTCCATGGGCATTCTGAATAGGATAGGCTGCTTGTGTGCTTGTGTACATGTGTATTTGTGTGTGTGGAACTGTCCTGAGGTAGAGGCACGGACTGGCTAGCCTCTTGGCTACAGAGCCCTATGAGGCTTTGATTTTATTCATTGCAACACAGTGACTCACTCTTTTCTCTAGGGAGAAGGTACTTAGGCTACTTACTTAAGCTTCATAATCCGGGTGCTGAAATGAGTGTAAGCCAACTCTGATTTCTCAAAATGTTTATTGGGTCCCTCAAGCCTGGAGGGCTGGGCCCAACCATCAAGAATTTCAACTCATGGATTGCTTCCTCCTCTTCTATCATTTGCATCCCTGGTGACTCTCCAATCAGAATCGACACCTTCGTCCTGCTAATGGACTCCCGGTCTCTATTTTGCTCCCCGTCCCCTAGTGGACAATGTCTTCTCTGCAATCCTGGGTGCTGAATAATAGATTAAATGCACTTTGCTGTAAAGCAGAAATTGACACAACCTTGTAAATCAACTATACTTCAATTAAAAAAAGAAAATAGATTAAACTTTTTTCCCCCATTTCTTCTACCACCTGTTGGAGAGTTTCCAGATCTGATGACAATGGTGGTTGTGACTTTCCTTCTCAAAGATCCCTCTCCAAGGCAATTCCCTTGAAGGAGTGACAAATGTGACTTAGGATCAGTGGGCTCTATTTGCCCCAGTGCGGGGCAGAAAGGTACCTTGCTTCATTTCAGGCCCCACACCTGGTCATACAGCAGCCTCATTCTCTTTGGCACAAAAGGCAGGCCCTCCATCCTGTCTCAACCACATCTGCTACGTCTTCTACAATCCCTTTCTGCTCTAGCCAGACCTGTCTCATCCCTGTATTGATCAGCACTCATACTTGCATATATGGGCATCCATTCTGCCTGGGATGTAAATAGAAAATAATTTATTAAAGCACATTATTGCTCATGGCCTCTCTGGGGGTTCTGCAGCCTGGAACCATGTCCAGCTGCCCCTAGAGGCAGCTCTGGAGCAAGCTTTATGACTGTTGCTGCTGTACCTATGATGCTCAGGGGCAGTAACAGAACATCACCTCTGTCCGGGTGTGCCTGTGTGGTCAGTCACTTCAGCTATGTCCGACTCTTTGTGACTCCATAGAATGTAGCCTGCCAGGCCCCTCTGTCCCTGGGATTCTCCAGGTAAGGATACAGGATCGGGTTGCCATGCCCTCCTCCAGGGGATTTTCCCGACCCAGGGATTGAACCTGTGTCTCTTGCATCTCCTGTACTGCAGGCAGATTCTTCACCTCAGAGCCACTGGGGAGGTCCCCACCTCTGTCCATCAGGACTCAGATGTCTCCATCAGAATCTAGGTCTCACGAGGGTGTCTCTCATTGAAAGGTTCCAGGCCACAGGCCTGGCTTCTAGCTGCAAAGGAGTCTGGGAATGTGTTTCCTGGATTTTACCCTAAGAAGGCGGGGATTTCACTGTGGGAAATGACCAGAATGAAGGGGAGACATTCAAAGATGTTGTGTAGCCACAGAGGACAAAAGTCTACCCAGGTCACCAGGTCCTGAACCTAACCATGCTTGCTTTCATGCTGAGCCTTGGCTCATGACCAGTTGGGTTGGAATGTCTTTCCTTCTGCCTAGCAAATTCTGCCCTTTTTGAAAGTTTCAGCTCATGTCTCCTCCTGAAGCCTTACCATGCAATTCCCCTTTTTTGTTGCGTTTCTGATTCTCCACGCTCTCACAGAACCTCTAACTTAGGACTTAGTTTTGCACAGTCTTATAATGTTTGGCTTTTCTGCACTGCGAGTTCTTTGGAAACCATTCTTTTTTTTTACTGCATAGTGATCTGGAGAGTCCACGTCACGTCTCTTATCTGTTCATGGATTTCTCTTTGTTGGGCCAGAAGCTGAGGCCTGCTTCCTCTCATCTCATCATGGGGTTGATGTGGTTCTAGGTATGTGGCCCCATGCTGTTCTCACATTCCCTGGGGAATCTCAATTGTTAATTAGAAAATGGAAACACTACTTCATTGGGTTGATTCTTTTGACAGGTATGAAAGCTGAAATTCTCCATGTGATTTGTAAACAAAAATAGCTAAAAATAACAGTGGACACTGAGTACTTACACTGTGCTAGGTACTTTCTGGACACGACAATGACTATGAGAGAGGTACTTTCAGCAACTTAATTTTACAGGTGAGGAAACCAAGGCACAGAGAGGTTAATGCATTTCCTCACAGACACACAGAGACCCAGCTGAGACTCAAAACAGAGAACAGACTTGTGACTGCCAAAGGGGAGGGGCAGGGGAGAGATGGGTTAGGAAGTCGGGGTTAGCGGGTGTGAACTATCAAACGTAGAATGGGTAAGCAGCCGAGTCCTACTGCACACCACAGGGGACTGTATCCAACATCTTGTGGTGAATCAGAAGTAAAAATAGAATTTAAAAAAGAATATGTATATATATGTATAGGTGAATCACTTTGCTATACAGCAGAAATTAACACAACATTATAAATCAACTATACTTAAAAAAAATGAAATCAAAGCTGGGTCTATTTGGCTGTAAAGTATGTGCACTTAAACACTAAGAGAGAAAGAAATATGACCTCATTTTTGCTATACATTTCATAAAACTCATATCTATTATCCTATGAGAACCAGAAGGGTAGAGACCACTGACCATCTTTATCAGTTAATAATGCTGACACACAGAGAATTTAAATAGCCTTGGTTATGGTTAGTCATGGGGAGAGGCTACCAGCTCTGAGTTTGGTTCATTCTTTAAACTCTGTTTCCTCTGAGGGAGCAAAGCTGAGGAGGGCAAAGCTGAGGGTGTGTACAGCCACCCTCTGGGCCCTGAGCTAATTTCTCCTGCCAATAATCCTTGGGTAGCAGTAGTGGAAGATCAGGGGTATAAGTCAGACCTGTTGAGGAGGGAATCCCAGTACTGGGTGGGAGGCAGATTATGTGACTCAAAGGCCCAGTCAACTTCAGCGTGATTCTGTGATGGATTCTTCAACTGATTCTTGATACTGTGATTCTATAGTCTTTTTTTTTTGCTGGAGAGGAGATGCCACTCATTTGCACATATGTTTTCTTAAATCTGAACACCAAATTCAAGAGGTCTGGATTCTTTATGTTGAGATCATCTCTGTTAGCTTGGACTACCTTATGTAAAGAAAGAAAGTGAAAGTCACACAGTCATGTCTGACTCTTTGTGATCCCATAGACTGTAGCCCGCCAGGCTCCTCTGTCCTTGGAATTTTCCAGGCAAGAGTACTGGAGTGGGTTGCCAGTTCCTTCTCCAGGACCTTATGTAATGGGATTTCAATTAACCTTTGACTAGTTTTATTTGGCTTTAATCCAGCAAACAGGCTCAGTTCATTCATCAGTTGTTCCATTGATCATTCACTCAACCAACCAACATTTAGGAGCGTCTATTATTGGCACAGTGCTGTGCTAAGAACCAGAGGGTCCAGTATTTTGACAAGGCTGTAAGTTCCTGAAGTTTGTGGCTTCATTCTGCGGGGGGATCATGATGTTGCAGAGCCTGCAGGTAACTAAGTAGGGAGAGGACAGATAGGAGAATCAGGCCACTGAAGAGAGTATCACTTCCTCTGCACGTGGGCCACCCCCAGCCTAGCCCAGTGAGCGCTGAAGAATCCACTGTCCTTCTCTCCTTTCCCCCATTCTGAGGAGGCTCCTGCCCAGGCCCCACAGGCCACACCCGTGGCAGGGCCATCTGTGCAGCAGACAGAAGGAAAAAGTCTTGTGCTGGAGCGATCCATGGCTGACTTGGCAGGCTCCAAACCTGCGCAGAAAGTCTTTTCTCTTAAACAAGCCAAGCCCAGTCCCTAAGCCTCTGAAAAACTTTAGACTGGCAGATTCTCAGGTTTTCAGAGTCAGACACGAATGACAATGCTGCCAGCCCTGCTGGGCCTGGACTTCTGAGGCTGGGGGTGTCTTGACACTGAGGCCACAGACTCCCCAGGAGCACTTGTCCCCTTCACCAGAGAGCGGTTCCTGGGTCTGTCTCCAGTGGCCCATCCAGTGCCTGAGACGAGTTAGGTCATCTGTCAATAGGTGTCACATTTGTGGTATAACTGATGTTTGAATTTCCAGCCGCCTGGGACTTGGACTGAAACCAGGGAGATGCCAAAAATGGGGGGAGCAAGAAGGGAAGCTTTAGAGATGTTCTGAAGATAGGGAATAGTGTATGGCTTTCCTGGGAAGTTTTCAAAATGAACTGGCTTGTTGAATTTTGCTGATGGCTTATCAAAGCACATAGTGTTAATTCCCTCCTCTTTTTCAAGAAGATTCGTGAATGCAAATGCGGCAGGCTCCTGAAGCACAGCTTAGGAGACAGGGGTAGCCCAGGAGGCAGCCTTGTGATGGTTCTGGGCTTTGTTTCCAGGAAGGGAAGAGGAGAGGTCATAAATTCATCCTCAAATCCAGCACAGAGCTGGGCACACAGTGGGTGCTCTGTGGCCATGAGCAGTCTGTGGAGTAGACTGTATCAGCCTTCCCGTTGAGATACTTCCCTGAGCCCTTGGGTGGGCTTCACCGTCTCCATCACCCAGACAACTAGAACTTTTCCAACCCACCTTCCACTCCATCCTTTCCAGAGCTGAGCCCAGCTCTGGCAGGAGCCGGGACAGCTGGCCAGTAGACAGATTAGTGTGCCTCCTGGGTCCTGCCAGACAAAGCTAGGAGGTGGCCATGCCCAAGCACGGGGCCAAGTCAGGTACCTCCCCCTGCCAGGTAAGCCTGCCACCTTAGCACTTTCACCATTTCAGATTATTTTTAAGGTGTGTTTAGTAGCCTAGAACTAACATTGCCTGGAAGGCAAACCCAACCCATGACTACTTGAGATTAATTATCTCTCCTTCGTTTGAGCTCCTAGATGTATATAAAGGGATTTATCCTGCACAGGTACTCAGTTTGCTTCTCTCTTCCTCTGGCTCTGAGCGGCCCTGCTTAACTCTTGCACTTTCCCTTCAGCGACTTTGCTCACCATGAACCGACAAGTCCACAAGACATCTGGCGGCGGGAGCCAGGGCTTCTCAGGCCGCTCTGCCGTGGTCTCTGGCAGTAGCAGGATGAGCTGTGTGGCCCGCTCTGGGGCAGCTGGTGGAGGGGCCTATGGGTTCCGGAGTGGAGCAGGCGGCTTTGGCAGTCGCAGCCTCTACAACCTGGGTGGCAATAAGAGCATCTCCATCAGCGTGGCTGGTGGCTCTCGGGCTGGTGGCTTTGGAGGAGGGCGCAGCAGCTGTGTCAGTGGCTTTGGGAGTGGCTATGGAGGTGGTTATGGAGGTGGCTTTGGTGGTGGCAGAGGAATGGGAGGTGGTTTTGGAGGAGCTGGTGGCTTTGGTGGGGCTGGTGGCTTTGGAGGAGCTGGTGGCTTTGGTGGACCTGGTGGTTTTGGTGGACCCGGTGGCTTTGGTCCAGGTGGCTTCCCTGGGGGAATCCAGGAAGTGACTGTCAACCAGAGCCTCCTGCAGCCCCTCAATGTGGAGATTGACCCCCAGATTGGGCAAGTAAAGACCCAGGAGCGGGAGCAGATCAAGACCCTCAACAACAAGTTTGCCTCTTTCATCGACAAGGTGAGGAAGCTCTGATGTGGCCCCCATTCCTACGTTGGGGACTTTGAGTTTGATATTTACATACAGTGTTTAGGATTAATCTGGAGTGGTCCAGGCTGGAGGGGAAGGGTTAGGCAGCATTCTTGGTTCTTATGAGGATGTTCAGGGCTGATGAACCTGCCCACATGGTCATGTGATTGGGAAAGATGATGGTCCCCTATTTGGATCCCCACATCCCCAAGTCCTGTTTGTTTGCCTCTTTGCTCAAGGCTCCCACCTGTTGCCTTATCCAGCCTGGGCAGGTAGTGCTGGCAGGGCAGGGTGGGGGCATGACCTCTGACAGGAAAGGGTCTGACCTAGAACTGGGGGCTAGTCAAACATGAACTGCCCTCTGGAGCTTTCCAGGAGGCCTCTTCTCTCTATGGCGATGTGCCAGGCAAAGGAGGCAGGCACCCTAGAGAAGGAATTTAAGAGGCTCAAGGGGGAACTGGAGTCCCAAGGGGCTTCTGAGACCCTAGAAACTCAGTATGCACCCCAACCAACCTCATCGGGAAGAGGAGGGTGCTCGGGGACCTCCAGAGCAGGGTAGCTCACACTGGCTGTCTGTCTCCTGTCGCAGTGATGACGGTAGCATTCCAGCTGTGTCAGTTCCTAGCCGTTCACATCCTTTGAAGTGAATAGCAGTGGGGCGTTAATGGTCTTAGATGTAAACAATGCTGTTGAGGTTTAAGCACCTTCTTGCAGTATGCTCTGTGTTGTTGAAATTGGGCTAGAATCATGAAGTCCCCAGGAATACTGAAAGGTCAAGTCTCTCACTTCCAGGTGGGGTTATTTCCAGTTTCTCTTTCCATTTCTCCTGCTTCTGTAAGGAAGCTGTCTTGCATCTTCAGTGGCCTGACTGCTGTCATAGTCTGACCATACCCTCTCCAGCCACAGCGGGAGCTTTCTAGGCCTTTGTGCGGGGAGATGGGGAGATGGGAAGATGCAGACACCCAGTTCTGCCCAAGGCAAGGCCCCTCTGCTCCAAGCGCTGCCTGAGTTTGCTTCTCTCAAATGCACTCCAGGTACGGTTCCTGGAGCAACAGAACAAGGTCCTGGAGACCAAGTGGAGCCTGCTCCAGCAGCAGGGCACACATCCCATCACAGGCACCAACAACCTCGAGCCCCTTTTTGAGAACTACATCAACTCCCTGCGGAGCCACCTGGACAGCATTCTGGGGGAGAGAGGCCGCCTGGACTCAGAGCTGAGGAACATGCAGGACCTAGTGGAAGACTTTAAGAAGAAGTGAGTGACAGGCGCATGTGGGAAGATGCTGTGGGCGACCCTGTCTCAGAATCCCAGCTTTCACTGCTTTCCCCTTGCCCACTGAGAGGGCTGTCACTTAGCCCACTTTCCTATATCTTCATAGAGGACAGTTTGGTTTATTGGGTTCCTCCTCACCTTCTTTCCTAAAGAATAGTCCTTTACTAAGAAAATTAGAAGGCTAGAGTGAAGAAGCACTTTATCATGAGCCAGGCTGGGGAAGATCCTGGTTATAGGATCTGAAGGATGTGGGACAACTCACAGGGTGGTGACAAAGCATCCAGTCTACTGAGGATGGAGGGGTTTGCCAGGACTTGGAACTTTCCATGTTAAAACCAGACAGTCTGCCTGAATGAATGGGAATGGTTGGTCCTTCTAACTAACAGGGGGACAGTGAGAGGGTGTGTTTATTTAAGAGGAGCGGGAGGGGGACAGCGGACAGAACAGAGGTACTTTCAGAGTTTCAGAGAACAGTGACGTTTATGACTACCTCATACTGCAAACAGTGATTTCTTTTTAACTCTTACAGATATGAGGATGAGATCAACAAGCGCACGGCTGCTGAGAATGAATTTGTGACCCTGAAGAAGGTAAGGGCTGTAGTGTGAGGTTTCTAGGGCTTGTAGGCACTGGTTTCCAGCCGGGCTGGGGGGAATCCTTACTCCACTGCCACAGAGCTGCCAAGTTCAGGCAGTTGGAACCAAAAATAAAAGCCAAGTGCATCTTAGTCTGGAGAGATGCCTCAAGGAGTCAGTTCACTCATTTTTTAGCTTTTGAGTAGGACTGAAGTTCCACCATCCCCTTGATGTGAATCCTTCACTTGGAGACCAGCCTTGGACAAGTATTGGTCTTGCTGTGGCTGCAGCTTGCTGTGCATTCCTTGGAGGAATAAGGCCTTTATGTGTTTATCTGTCTTTCTCAGGACGTGGATGCTGCCTACATGAACAAGGTGGAGCTTCAGGCCAAGGTGGATGCCTTAACAGATGAGATCAATTTCTTGACGACCCTCTATGATATGGTGAGGATGTTTCCTACTAAGAAGGGGCAAGAGAGAGGGTGAGATATTTTCAGATTTGATAGGTAAGGCCCGGGAAGACTGAGCCATGAGATAAAGCCTCTTGTTGGGGCCTTCCAGGAGGAACTGCAGGCATGGGGTCTCTGAGAGGCTGGCAGGCAGGGCAGAGCCGATCCACCTTCTGAGCTGACTCAGCAGATGGGTCCGTTGATCAGGAGTCTCTTGGAGCTTCTGTGTGCTGGCTGCAGAGGCCCCGACAGTGAACAGGCCCCTCTGCGTTGGCAGGAGCTGTCCCAGATGCAGAGCCATGTCAGTGACACGTCCGTGGTCCTGTCCATGGACAACAACCGCAGCCTGGACCTGGACAGTATCATCGCCGAGGTCAAGGCCCAGTACGAGGAGATCGCCCAGAGGAGCAAGGCCGAGGCTGAGGCCCTGTATCAGACCAAGGTGAGATCCAGGCGCCTCTCAGAGGATTCACTGAAGGTCCCAGGGAGGCTGTGGTCCACGGGATGGCTGGGTGGTGGCCATTGGGTGGCCCCTCTCAATTCTTCTCTTTGGAGACATCCTGTCCAGGTTGTTCCGTTGCAGAAAGTACTGCCCCCTAGGGGGAACTGGTTCCACTGTCCCCTGCCAGACCACATGGGACCCACACCAGCTTGCTCAGGGATTGTGGGGTGGGAGAACAACAAACCAGGTGTTCTCTTCTCTGCTGCCTCAGAGATGTCCCTGTAGAAACATGATTCAATGTCATTTAAACACAGTGCTTACTAAGTACCTCGAGTTTGGCTGGATGATATTAGGGATGGAGAAACACGCCAGGCAAAGCTGCAGCAACACCTGACTGTCCCTTCTATTCTCCAGTTGGGTGAACTGCAGACCACGGCTGGCAGGCATGGGGATGACCTGAAGAGCACCAAGAGTGAGATCTCAGAGCTCAACCGGATGATCCAGAGGCTGCGGGCTGAGATCGAGAATGTCAAGAAGCAGGTGGGACGGCCACGGATGCTGGTGTCTAAGCTGATGGGTGAGGGGTGGGTGCTAGGATCTCAGAACTCCTATTCTGGGGAAGGGGACTTCTGGGGTCATCTACGGCAGCACTGGCCTTCAAGGACTTCAAAGACAAAGCCAGTGTAGATGGCTGGTAAGCCACAGCCATCCATCTCTCTTCTGTGCATGAAGACAGACAGAGGTACTAAGGAAGGGGTGAGGTTGACTGACTTGCTCTAGTCTAAGACTCAGAGAACCCTCCTACTGGGCTCATCATTCCTCCTCCCTCCCCCTGCTCCAGATTGCTAAACTGCAATCAGCCGTTGCTGAAGCTGAGCAGCGTGGGGAGCTGGCCCTCAAAGATGCTAACGCCAAGCTCCAAGAGCTACAGGCCGCCCTTCAGCAGGCCAAGGATGACCTGGCTCGGCTGCTGCGCGACTACCAGGAGCTGATGAACGTCAAGCTGGCCCTGGATGTGGAGATCGCCACCTACCGCAAGCTACTGGAGGGCGAGGAGTGCAGGTGGGCCTCTTACTGCCATCTCCCTGCTTCTCCTGCCCCAACTGACATGATGAGGGTCAGATAAGTGACCAAGGGAGTGGGGAGGAGGCCTGTTATAGAGAGAGGCCCCCACATTGCACAGGGCTTATAGGCAACCACTTGCCTTTGCCAGTTCACGCCCTCCATAGATGGCCAAGTGGATAGGTAACCAGTGTGCAGAGGGGTTCTGTGTTGGCCCATGGACAGTGGAGAAAGAGTACTGATATGTCAGGCTGCTGAATTCTGTTCTGGTTGCTGTCACTTCATTCATGGACTTGTTGGAAATTTGCTCTGGGACTGAGCTAGCCTTCTCTTGCTTTCTCATACAGGATGTCTGGAGAGTGCCCAAGTGCTGTTAGCATCTGTAAGTAGCCGAAGAAACCACTCCAGTGAGAACTGGTTCTGAAATATCTGTACTAATTCAAGGCGATAGTCCCTAATTTAAACAATGTTTCCATGGCGGTTGGACATGTTTTCTGGGAGGCGGGGGGGAGCGGGCGGGGAGGGCAGAAGGGGCAGCAGATATACTTGGTAATGGTTCTGGGCTCAGAGCACTATTAATAGTACTATATGGAGTGTGGGGGATGTCTAATAGGGAGCTTGTTAGTGGGAGGAGAAATTCTGGATAATCCCCATGGGGGGTTCTTCAAGAGCTGACAGTATGTAGAAGGAACCATTGAAAAATTCAAACTGACTTAACACTGAGGGGGTGAACACCTCACCACATCAGAACGCAAAACAGTGATCATCAGGTTCAAAGCTGCCTTGACCGCCTCTCAATCATCCTGGGCCCAGGGGATCGTTATGATATAGAGAGGTGGTGGCTGGGAGCCGATCGCTGTTTCTATGGTCTCCCCTGCAGCCGTGGTCAGCAGCAGCAGCACCACCTCCGCCTCCGCGGGTGGTTTCGGAGGCGGCTTCGGCGGTGGCGTTGGCGTGGGAGGCGGCGCCCGCAGCGGCTTCGGCGGCGGCAGCGGCTTCGGCGGCGGCAGCGGCTTCAGTGGCGGTAGTGGCTTCGGCGGCGGCAGCGGCTTCGGCGGCGGCAGCGGCTTCAGCGGCAGCAGCGGATTCGGCTCTGGCTCTGGGGGTCGCTCTGCGGTCAGCGGTGGAGGCGTCAGCTCAGGCAGCAGCCGGGGCGGCAGCGTCAGGTTCTCCCAGTCCTCCCAGCGCACCTCCAGATAAAATACCGCGCAGGGCACCGCAGCCGCCCCAGCGCCGCCCGTCGTTCCCATCCGCTCCTCAGTTCTCACCTCTGCAGCCTCCTCAGCGCCCTCCCACCCCCCCTGCCTCACCCCTCTCCAGTCCCCGCCAGCAGCCGCTTTTTGGGGCTAAAAGATCGGGGCCTCTTGTCCTTCAAGCATCCAGATCCCCGAGCAAGAGCAGCCAGGAGAATTTCAGACTCTCTCTCTGGCTCCCGCCGGAGCCTGTGATTGTCTAGGTGTGGCCTCAGCCCCCATCTTCGCTGCCCTTGGGACCTCCTCCCGGGGTGCAGTGGTCACCACAGTTCTGATGTATATAACACACAGGTCCCTCTGCCCATCCGTTCTGTCGCCAATAAAGTGCATTGTGTTTAAGTCTGGCCTCTGAGTCTCTCTGGACGCCTTTCTCCCCGCTGAACTGACCTGTCCCATGTGGGCCGTCCCTTCTACAGGATGGCTGAGTACTACTCCTCTGAAACCCAGACAGTTACTCTCTATTGTCCACCGTATGGATCTGAATGGGCGAGATCTGGTTGTTCCTTTATTCCTCGCACTGGGACAACTGAGCAACTGGGAAGGGTGGGAGTGGGGAGGGGAGAGGGAGGATTGGAAGGGATTCAGGCAGGAGGAGTGGCCTGCTTAGAGTCCAAGAGCATCCAAGGGCCTGAGCTGGGAGCGAGCGCATAGGAAGATCCTGAATCTGGAACTCCTCCGCTTCCCCACACTTATCTCTGAGGCTGCGGCTGCTGCCCTCCAGGCAAGGCTGGCTGCTTGGTTACCCAGGGAAGACACAGATGATGGAGTGGGACATTTAGCCAGGCCAGGCCAGGAAAGCAGTATTTCCATCTTAGGCCAAAGCTGAATTTATTTCAGAGAATGGAAATGACAGTTCAAGAAACAAATAAAACTGGCTACTGGGGTGCAAAGAAATTTATATAGAAATTCCACATCCAGGCTTGGCAGAGCAATGCAGTCAGTAGCAATTCTTTGATCTCCCAGGAGGCTCTCTGAAGGAGGTCGTTGCTGCTCCATTCTGGGGCAGGATGGAACTTTTTCTTGTTGGTATCTCTCTGTAGAAAAGGAGCGGGAAAGATAGGTGGGGAGACTCAACGCCTGCCCTGCCCAGACTTGACGCCAGGCCAGCTATGGGACAAGTGCTTCACGCTGGATGAAGTCATCATTAACGGATGCTTTTCTTCCTTCCTTCAGCTCGTATTCATCAAGTGTTTACTTTCTGGCCCTAGGCTAAATGTTGGACTTACACTGGTGAGCGAAATATCATTTCTCATTTTTGTAAGGGTGCCCCCAAACAACCACAAAGTAAACAAATAGCTTTAAGCTGTGATAAGAATATGAAGAGAAGAAACTTGAGGCTGTACTGGAGAAAGAGAGGACGTCTGAATGGAGTGGATGAGGAGGTAAAGGAGAGGGACGATTCATCGTGATGTGCAGTTTCCCAGCTGGAGCAACTGGGTGGCTGGGGTGATGCCATGTATTGAGGTAGAGGGCTGTGTGTGGCAGTGGGATGGGTCTGAGGAGGGACTTCAGGAGCTCTGCTCTAGGTAAGTTTGAGTTGCTTATGGGACAGCTGAGTGGAGGTCTCCTGACTGCAGTTGTGGATTTAAAGGGCAGCCTGTCAGGGCTGGGGACTCCCATTTGGACAGGACTGCATCAGGCTGGTTAGAGTGGTTCCTAAGCCATGGGCACTGAGGAGAGAGAGGAGGCAAGAGGGTCAGCTCCAAGAAAGCCTGGCATTCGGAATCAGGAAGAGGAGGAGAGAGCTAGGCTATAGAGCCTGGTCCAGGTTATAGAGCCTGGTCCAGGTTTTCCAAAATGCCTCCATCTAGGAGGTCAAAGGGTTTCTAAATGGGCTCTAAGGGAAGCCCAGATTGGGTCCAGGCTTCCTGCAGACACCGTCCACTAGTTTCAAGTCTCATATTCAGATGGGGGCTTCTTGCCTTTGCTGCTTCTCTCTGGACTCTAACTTATATCCACAGGGCCTTGTTCATCCTGGGCGGGTGGTTTACAGGAGACCATGGGGGAAATCCATGCAGCTTCTTCTTTTCTAAAAAAAAAATTGTTTATTTATTTTTGGCTGCATTGGGTCTTAGTTTTGGCACTCAGACTTCTTTCTAGTTGTGGCATGCAGGCTTAGTTGCCCTGAGGCATGTGGGAATCTTAGTTCCCCTACCAGGAATGGAACCCACATCCTCTGCACTGAAAGGTGGATTCTCAACCATTAGACCACCAGGAAAGTCCCCCGGCAGCTTCCTTTTTAAAAAAGAAATCCATTTATTTCATTTATCTTTCGGCTGCACTGGGTCTTTGTTGCTGTGTGCAGGCTTTCTCTAGCTGCGGAGAGCAGGGGCTGCTCTCTCATTGCGGTGTGTGGGCTGCTCACTGGTGGCTTCTCCTGTTGTGGAGCATGAGCTGTAGGGCGTGTGGGCTCAGTAGTTGCTCCGCATGGGCTCAGTAGTTGTGGTGCATGGGCCCAGTTGCCCCTTGGCATGTAGAATCTTCCTGGACCAGGGATCGAACCCAGGTCCCCTGCACTGCAAGGTGGATTCTTTACCGGTTCACCAGGGAAGCCCCCTCCCTCTGCCACCCCGTGCAGCTTCTTAAAGGAGAGAATAACCAAGCGTTGCCTAGCTCAGAGGTGATGGCACCATGGAAAGGGCTATCTCCCTGTTGTGTCATTCGCTGTCCCAGAGGAATGGCCAGACAGGTGAGCTTGGTGCCGGGACCTGAGACAGAAGGAGTTAATCCCATACTTGCCTGGATCTCAGCCCAGCCCTGACCATTTCTAATCCAGACTGACAGCACCTCTAGGGAACTCTGCCTGATTACTATCCCCTTTCTTTCGCCTCAGCATGCACATCATTTGTTTGTGAAGATCGATGTTGACTTTTCAAGTGCTCTTCAATCCCTGGCCTTGGGCCTGCTTGTACTTGACTCTCCGTTCTTCGAGCATGCAGCCAGTTGGTGCTGTCGTTCGTTCCATTTCCTGTCTTCTAAGGCATGGTTTCTTGCCCACAGAGGAACCCACAGAGATTGTTGAATGATGCTGACTTGTGTGCTGGACCCTAAACTGGGATTTGGGGTCAGGGGTCAATGATCAAGTATTTATGGGTTTTTTTTCCCCATTACTTAAAGGGACTTCTCTGTAGGTGAGATGGTAAAGAATCTGCCTGTGATGCAGGAGATCTGGGTTTGATCCTTGGGTCTAGAAGATCTCCTGGAGAAGGAAATGGCAACCCACTACAATATTCTTGTCTGGAGGAGCCTAGCAGGCTAGTGTCCATGGGGTTGCAAAGAGCTGGACACGACTAAGTGACTAACATACACACACACACTCATGGATTGATGATCAAGTATTTATTTTTTCATTATTTAATTTTTTTTAAATTGAAGGATAATTGCTTTAAAGAATTGTGTTGGTTTCTGCCAAACATTAACATGAACCAGCCGTAGGTATACATATGTTCCCTCTCTCTTGAATCTCCCTCCCACCTCCCTTGCTCCTCTGTTTTGCTCCATCTCCCTCTTCCTTGGGCGTGGAGAGGTACCACTTCCTGGGAGGACACAGAGGACCCTGGCTGTATCCTCCACCACATTTCCATCAGCATCCATTCCTCTCTGCCTAGTCCCCTCATGCCTCAGTTGGGAAGAATGCTCAAGATAGTACCTTCCTGTTCTCAGAGCCTATTGACTCACCCCTTGATGTTAAGGAGACCAAGATATGTTTTTAGATTTCAGGTTATTCCCTTCTATCTCCTCCTGGGCTGTGGGCTACATGCCAGAGAAAGTATCAACAGCGGTGGTGACATAGCTATAGAAGGCTCTGTGAAGGAAACCGGGGCATTGCTTCCCATAAGAATCTTTATGTGGATTATCCAGACTTGACTGCTGACGATCAAGTCTGAATATAAAATTTTGGGTACTTGGTCAATCTCTATATGACTCTCCCCTGTTTTGCCTTAGAGTTGGGTGGGGTTTGTTAGCCAGTCATCAGAGATCTCATCTTTTGGCATGTGGGTTGCCCCTTCCCTCTGTCTTCTCAACACCTTAATCCAGGTAACTTCTGCCACCAAGACCAGAAATGTGGACCCTTTGTAAGTCTCAGGATGACTGAAAAAGACTCACTTGAGTTCTGAAAACACTTTACATATTTCATCTATATTTTACCTACGTCCCTCCTGTTAGGCAGGAATTTAGTCAAGAGCAATGAGAGGCGACCCCTCTGGCTGAACATCCAATGGGCCACCTAATCCCACCAAGCTACTTACCAACCAAATGCCCCCATCACCACTCCAAAATTGTCAGGACAGGAAAAATCCCCCACTGGCTGACTGGAGGGACTTTCTCTCCTCTGGCACATAAACGCACACCTCACACTGTCATGTACTTAGATAACCTTTGGCAGCCATTTGGCTCATTAAATAATCATAAATATTCTATGAATACATACATCTAATTATAACAGACTGAATTATGAGACGTGCATGCACAGTAGAGCCTCTTGTTATGTAACCTGCAGCTGTCACTCAAGACTGTCAATCAGCAACTTCTTGGATTATGCACATAACCTTGCCTTAAACACTCTGCACCCCAGCCCTCCAGGACCATTATCTCCCTTGGCCCAGCCTGTCTCTCTCTTGAGGTATTCTCTCTTTCCTTGTCTTCAATAAACTCTCTTCTAATAGGTAAGAACTCAGATTCTTCTTTGCGTCCTTACTAAAAACTGAGGACCATGGGAGGCGGGGACTCCAGGCTCTCCTTTACTAACACTCCTAAGCCCTTTTGACCTGCCAGCCCCACAGATGCACATCTCTGCTGTGGTTAAGATCAAGTTCATCACCCCAGCCTTTCCAGCCCAGATCAAGTTGGAAGGCTAGCTGGTTCTCCTAGGAAACCACTGACAAAGGTATAGTGGGAGCAATTCATACCTTGGAATCCATGGTGACATCACCAAATGGTGACAGCTTTATCAACCCTGAGAGAAGACGGGGGCTTGAAAGGATGGTTCTGGATGCAATAAAACAGTGATTCTCAGTGGTGGCAATTCCCACCCTCCCTCATCCCCCAGGACATATGACAATGTCTAGTAACATTTTTGGCTGTCATAACTGGAGAAGTGTGTGTGTGCTAAGTCGGTTCAGTTGTGTCCAACTCTGTGTGACTCCATCGACTGCAGCCTGCCAGGTTCCTCTGTCCATGGGATTCTCCAGGCAAGAATATTGGAGTGGGTTGCCATTTCCTCCTCCAGGGGATCTTTGTGACCCAGGGATTGAATCTGCATCTCTTATGTCTAACCTGCATTGGCAGATGGGGTTCTTAATCGCTAGTGCCACCTGGGAAGCTAGTGGTAAAGAACCTGGAGGAGAGTTGCTTCTGGTATCTAGAGGGTAGAGGCCAGGATGTTACTAAATATCCTACAATGCACAGGACAGGCCCCATGGCAAAGAGTCATCCAACCTGAGATGTCAACAGAGCTGCTATTGAGAAAACTGCAGCCATGCAGAAGGCTACTTCACTGTCCCCTCTCCTTGGGAAAGGAGCCTTGGCTGGAGTCAGTGCAGGCAGCTGAGCTGAACAGAGTCCATTCTGAATTTGAAGGAAGTATTTTTATTTTAAAATTTTTATTGGGGTATAGTTGATTTACAATGTTGTATTAGTTTCAGGTGCACAGCAAAGTGAATCTGTTATGTATGAATATACACATTTTTAGAAGTTTGTTGGTTTTATATGGGAAATGCATTTTTACCCTGGGCGAGGACATGGGAAACCAACCAGGCAGACAGCATAGCCTTATGTAGGTACTTTCAAGACCTAAGCCGATGGCCTGTGAGATGCTTGCTGTTCTGCAACAAGCCTGGCTGTGTTAGGCCTCTGTGCCTCTGGCAATCTGTTCCCCTTGCCAGGAACGCTTACCCCACCTTCAGTTACTGGACCAACCCTTACTTCTCTCCACAGATCACACCAGCACTGCCTCCTGAAAGCTTTCCTGGATTGCACACATGGCACTAAATGCCTGTTTGGGTTCCTGTCATCTCTGTTTATCACTTGTCCTGTTCTATTAAACTGACTCATGTCAGTGTCTGTTCTGTGCTAGAATGGAATTTCCTTGGAGGGCGGGATGTGCCGCCTTCATCTCTGGGCCGCTCTTTGCCCAGCACATCCTAGGCGCTGAGAATTTCAGTGAGCTAATGGGGCACTTTAAAAGGAGAGGGCTGGACTCTAAAATGCAACAGCTGTCCTGACATCCTTAACAAAAACAACGCAATTTAAACTACTCACTTTCATTTAGTGCTTACTGGTGCGAGTCATACACCGGACACCTTGTGCAAGTCATCTCATGTAATCCTCATCACTGCCGGAGGGGGCAGGCAGTAAATATCCTCACTCATCAGATGAGGGAAGCGGGGCTCAGAGTGGCAGGGTAACATGCCCATGTTAGTGATGGAAATGGCAGATCTGGGCCCTGAATCCAAAGTCTACACCCATAACTCCTGTGCTATGCTGCTGGATGGGGCTGGCTGACTTCTCAGTCTCCTGGAGGCCCTCTCTTCCACCAGCTCTGACATGTGCTGCTAACAGCTTACTGGAATCTTGAGGAGCCAGAAACCAAACCTGAAGTTCTGATGTTAGCAGAAGAGGTTCTCTCAGGTGTCTGCTGTGGGCGGGCCCACCTTCAGCTCTGGAGAGTTCCAGTCTCCAGTAGAGGAGTCAGAGAGGCTGACTGGGGGAGATACCTTGATAATGATGGGTGTCACTCCTTGATGCCAAAGAGGAATTTGTAAGATTTAAAGCTATTTTCATTAACACAAGTGGCTGCTTTGAGGCATATCTATCCATCATCTTCTATGATGG
Source organism: Oryx dammah (assembly GCF_014754425.2). NCBI lineage: Eukaryota > Metazoa > Chordata > Mammalia > Artiodactyla > Bovidae > Oryx > Oryx dammah. The sequence continues at coordinate 90,004,993 of NW_024070213.1, read as the reverse complement.
GTTCTTTAAATGTCAGAGGGGACTTTCCACTCTGGGATGGTGTCATTTGATTTGTTGAAGCCCACACAGATAAAAACGATCCATTGATTTATGACAGACAGGCTTTGGAGTTGCATAGTCTGAGTAAAATCCCATCTCACTCAGCTGATTGTCTTGGGACAAGTTAATTAGTTTCATTAAGCTTATGCCCTTATTTGTAAATATGAATGAAAATGTCCATCTTGCAGAGTTTTTAGGACAGCTAGAAATGATAATTATAAATAATCTAATTCCGTGGCTGGTATATGGCTGGCACTCAATGTTAGCCATTTTTATATAGTTTCACAGACAGGTGAAAAGAGTAAGTATTTGAAAGAGGAAATTATTTTTACTAAATCATAGTCCTTCCAACTCTGAGAAGTATGCAATACCTCAATTAACATTTACTGATTGATGAACTGCTTTACTGATGAGCCCCTGTAGTGGGAAACTGGCTTGGCCAGGCATGGAAGAATGACTTTTAGGTGACTCACAAAGGTTCTTTGCAATTTTATGCCAAAATGATCGGCCTTCAGTGCCACAAGGACCCTAAGCTAGGCTACCCCTTAGAACTCCTTTCTCCTCTTCAGCTTCCAAACTGACAACTCCCAGGAGGGCTCCGTATATGGACATAATCATTGTCATCATCACAAAGGCTGCTGTATGGAGAAATGCCCTGTGTAAGGGATTTCCATCACACTTTCTATGGTCCTCACTGCAACCTCGCAAGGAGACTGTGCTCACCCCAATTTACAGAACAGAAAACTGAGGCCAGACTCCTTGGAGTCCATGTAAGTGGAAAGTGGTGAGGCACGGATTTGAACACAGGTCTAACTTCAAGGCCTCCATGTTTTTCACTCCTCCAAACTGCAAGGAAAGAGAGGGAGCAGTTGCCATTGTTTGAATTTCAGAAAATCCAGCACAGGGAAAATCCAAGGGGATGAGGCCCCTTGCCCAGGCTGCTTCCCTAGGGAGGGTCCATGGCTTTCGGAAAGACCCAGCAAAATCTGTGGCTGGTGAGAAATAGAGGTTGACAGGAGCATTGGTTCTCACAGACCTCTATTTCCCAGCGTCCCAAAGTGCTTCTCCCTGCTTCTTCATCCCGCAGGCCTTAGCCTGCCCACAGCCTTCTCTCTGTCACTGGGAGCAAGTGCATTCTCTCCAGGGATGAGGCGAGTCTCCTTGACTTTAAGTCACCATCCCTTGACTGTCCTCTGCATGCATTCTTTCTTTTTAAAAATTTTTAAAAATTAATTAATTGGAGGCTAATTATTTTACAATATTGTGGTTTTTACCATACAGTGACATGAATCAGCCATGGGTGTACATGTGTTCCCCATCCTGAACCCCCCTCCCACCTCCTTCCCCATCCCATCCCCCTGGGTCATCCCAGTGGACTGGCCCTGAGCACCCTGTCTCATGCATTGAACCTGGACTGGCGATCTATTTCACATATGGTAAGATACATGTTTCAATGCTATTCTCTCAAATCATCCCACCCTCACCTTCTCCCACAGAGCCCAAAAGTCTGTTCTTTACATCTGTATCTCTTTTGCTGTCTCGCATATAGGGTCATAGTTACCATCTTTCTACATTCCATGTATATGCATTAGTATACTGTATTGGCGGAGAAGGCAATGGCAACCCACTCCAGTGTTCTTGCCTGGAGAATCCCAGGGGTGGGGGAGCCTGGTGGGCTGACATCTATCGGGTCACATAGAGTCGGACATGACTGAAGTGACTTAGCAGCAGCAGCAGCATACTATATTGGTGTTTTTCTTTCTGACTTACTTCACTCTGTGTAACAGGCTCCAGTTTCATCCATCTCATTAGAACTGATTCAAATGTATTCTTTTTAATGGCTGAGTAATATTCCACTGTGTATATGTATCACAGCTTTCTCATGCATTCATCTGCCACTGGACATCTAGGTTGTTTCCATGTCCTGGCTATTGTAAACAGTGCTGTGATGAACACTGGGGTACACGTGTGTCTTTCAGTTCTGGTTTCCTCTGTGTGTATGTCCAGCAGTAAGATTGCTGGGTCATATGGCAGTTCTATTTCCAGTTTTTTAAGGAATCTCCACATTGTTCTCCATAGTGGCTGTACTAGTTTGCATTCCCACCAACAGTGTAAGAGGGTTCCCTTTTCTCTGCACACTCTCCAGCATTTATTGTTTGTAGACTTTTGGATCGCAGCCATTCTGACTGGCGTGAGATGGTACCTCATTGTGGTTTTGATTTGCATGTCTGATAATGAGTGATGTTGAGCATCTTTTCATGTGCTTGTTAGCCATCTGTATGTATTCTTTGGAGAAATGTCTGTTTAGTTCTTTGCATTGTTATTCATTTTGGATGCCTGGTTGTTTCAGTGTTTCTTTTGAGCATACTCTGGGAGATAGTGGAGGACAGAGGAGCCTGGGGTGCTGCAGTCTATGGGGTTGCAAAGAGCTGGACATGACTTAGTGACAGAACAACAACAAAACTATATTCAACAGCAAGTTAATACGGGTTAACATAGAAAGATTATGTTGCTAGGTTTGTTTGGGGAGCTCCAATTTAGTAAAAGTAAATGATTCTTTGTACAAGAAAGAGGCTTTTAATAGGCAAATAAGCTTTATTATTATTTTTCCAACACTTTTTTTTAATTTAAAATTTTATTTTTACTTTATTTTACTTTACAATACTGTATTGGTTTTGCCATACATTGACATGAATCCACCATAGGTATACATGAGTTCCCAATCTTGAACCCCTCTCCCACCTCCCACCCCATATCATCTCTCTGGATCATCCCTGTGCACCAGCCCCAAGCATCCTGTATCCTGTATCGAACATAGACTGGTGATTCATTTCTTACATGATAGTATACATGTTTCAGTGCCATTCTCCCAAATCATCCCACCCTCTCCCTCTCCCTCAGAGTCCAAAAGTCCATTCTATACATCTGTGTCTCTTTTGCTGTCTTGCATACAGGGTTATCATTACCATCTTTCTAAATTCCATATATATGTGTTAGTATACTGTATTGATGTTTTTCTTTCTGGCTTACTTCACTCTGTATAACAGGCTCCAGTTTCATCCATCTCATTAGAACTGATTCAAATGTATTCTTTTTAATGGCTGAGTAATACTCCATTGTGTATATGTACCACAGCTTTCTTATCCATTCATCTGTTGATGGACATCTAGGTTGTTTCCATGTCCTGGCTATTATAAACAGTGCTGCGATGAACGTTGGGGTACATGTGTCTCTTTCAATTCTGGTTTCCTCAGTGTGTATGCCCAGCAGTGGGATTGTTGGGTCATATGGCAGTTCTATTTGCAATTTTTAAAGGAATCTCCACACTGTTCTCCATAGTGGCTGTACTAGTTTGCATTCCCACCAACAGTGTAAGAGGGTTCCCTTTTCTCCACACCCTCTCTAGCATTTATTGCTTGTAGACTTTTGGATCACAGCCATTCTGACTGGTGTGAAATGGTACATCATTTTGGTCTTGATTTGCATTTCTCTAATAATGAGTGATGTTGAGCATCTTTTCATGTGTTTGTTAGCCATCTGTATGTCTTCTTTGGAGAAATGTCTGTTTAGTTCTTTGGCCCATTTTTTGATTGGGTTGTTTATTTTTCTGGCATTGAGCTGCATAAGTTGCTTGTATATTTTTGAGATTAGTTGTTTTTCAGTTGCTTCATTTGCTATTATTTTCTCCCATTCAGAAGGCTGTCTTTTCACCTTGCTTATAGTTTCCTTTGTTGTGCAGGAGCTTTTAATTTTAATTAGATCCCATTTGTTTATTTTTGCTTTTATTTCCAGTATTCTGGGAAGTGGATCATAGAGGATCCTGCTGTGATTTATGTCGGAGAGTGTTTTGTCTATGTTCTCCTCTAGGAGTTTTATAGTTTCTGGTCTTACGTTTAGATCTTTAATCCATTCTGAGTTTATTTTTGTGCACAGTGTTAGAAAGTGATCTAGCTTCATTCTTTTACAAGTGGTTGACCAGTTTTCCCAGCACCACTTGTTAAAGAGATTGTCTTTTCTCCATTGTATATTCTTGCCTCCTTTGTCGAAGATAAGGTGTCCAGAGGTGTGTGGATTTATCTCTGGGCTTTCTATTTTGTTCCATTGATCTATATTTCTGTCTTTGTGCCAGTACCGTACCGTCTTGATGACTGTGGCTTTGTAGTAGAGCCTGAAGTCAGGCAAGTTGATTCCTCCAGTTCCATTCTTCTTTCTCAAGATTGCTTTGGCTATTCGAGGTTTTTTGTATTTCCATACAAATCTTGAAATTATTCGTTCTAGTTCTGTGAAAAATACCGCTGGTAACTTGATAGGGATTGCATTGAATTTGTAGATTGCTTTGGGTAGTATACTCATTTTCACTATATTGATTCTTCTGATCCATGAACATGGTATATTTCTCCATCTATTAGTGTCCTCTTTGATTTCTTTCAGCAGTGTTTTATAGTTTTCTATATATAGGTCTTTAGTTTCTTTAGGTAGATATATTCCTAAGTATTTTATTCTTTTCATTGCAATGGTGAATGGAATTGTTTCCTTAATTTCTTTTTTCTACTTTCTTATTATTAGTGTATAGGAATGCAAGGGATTTCTGTGTGTTGATTTTATATCCTGCAACTTTACTATATTCATTGATTAGCTCTAGTAATTTTCTGGTGGAGTCTTTAGGGTTTTCTATGTAGAGGATCCTGTCATCTGCAATAGTGAGAGTTTTACTTCTTCTTTTCCAAGTTGGATTCCTTTTATTTCTTTTTCTGCTCTGATTGCTGTGGCCAAAACTTCCAGAACTATGTTGAATAGTAGTGGTGAAAGTGGGCACCCTTGTCTTGTTCCTGACTTTAGGGGAAATGCTTTCAATTTTTTACCATTGAGGATAATGTTTGCTGTGGGTTTGTCATATATAGCTTTTATTATGTTGAGGTATGTTCCTTCTATTCCTGCTTTCTGGAGAGTTTTTATCATAAATGGATGTTGAATTTTGTCAAAGGCCTTCTCTGCATCTATTGAGATAATCATATGGCTTTTATTTTTCAATTTGTTAATGTGGTGAATTACATTGATTGATTTGCAGATATTGAAGAATCCTTGCATCCCTGGGATAAAGCCCACTTGGTCATGGTGTATGATCTTTTTAATGTGTTGTTGGATTCTGATTGCTAGAATTTTGTTGAGGATTTTTGCATCTATGTTCATCAGTGATATTGGCCTGTAGTTTTCTTTTGTGTGTGGCATCTTTGTCAGGTTTTGGTATTAGGGTGATGGTGGCCTCATAGAATGAGTTTGGAAGTTTACCTTCCTCTGCAATTTTCTGGAAGAGTTTGAGTAGGATGGGTGTTAGCTCTTCTCGAAATTTTTGTTAGAATTCAGCTGTGAAGCCATCTGGACCTGGGCTTTTGTTTGCTGGAAGATTTCTGATTACAGTTTCAATTTCTGTGCTTGTGATGGGTCTGTTAAGATTTTCTATTTCTTCCTGGTTCAGTTTTGGAAAGTTGTACTTTTCTAAGAATTTGTCCATTTCTTCCATGTTGTCCATTTTATTGGCATATAATTGCTGATAGTAGTCTCTTATGATCCTTTGTATTTCTGTGTTGTCTGTTGTGATTTCTCCATTTTCATTTCTAATTTTATTGATTTGATTTTTCTCTCTTTGTTTCTTGATGAGTCTGGCTAATGGTTTGTCAATTTTATTTATCCTTTCAAAGAACCAGCTTTTGGCTTTGTTGATTTTTGCTATGGTCTCTTTTGTTTCTTTTGCATTTATTTCTGCCCTAATTTTTATTATTTCTTTCCTTCTACTAACTCTGGGGTTCTCCATTTCTTCCTTTTCTAGTTGCTTTAGGTGTAGAGTTAGGTTATTCATTTGACTTTTTTTCTTGTTTCTTGAGGTATGCCTGTATTGCTATGAACTTTCCTCTTAGCACTGCTTTTATAGTGTCCCACAGGTTTTGGGTTGTTGTGTTTTCATTTTCATTTGTTTCTATGCATATTTTGACTTCTTTTTTGATTTCTTCTGTGATTTGTTGGTTATTCAGAATCGTGTTGTTCAGCCTCCATATGTTGGAATTTTTAATAGTTTTTCTCCTGTAATTGAGATCTAATCTTAATGCATTATGGTCAGAAAAGTTGCTTGGAATGATTTCAATTTCTTTGAATTTATCAAGGTTAGATTTATGGCCCAGGATGTGATCTATCCTGGAGAAGGTTCTGTGCGCACTTGAGAAAAAGGTGAAATTCATTGTTTTGGGGTGAAATGTCCTATAGATATCAATTAGGTCTAATTGGTCTATTGTATCATTTAAAGTTTGCATTTCTTTGTTAATTTTCTGTTTAGTTGATCTGTCCATAGCTGTGAGTGAGGTATTAAAGTCTCCCACTATTATTCTGTTACTGTTAATTTCCCCTTTCATACTTGTTAGCATTTGTCTTCCATATTGCGGTGCTCCTATGTTGGGTGCATATATATTTATAATTGTTATATCTTCTTCTTGGATTGATCCTTTGATCATTATGTAATGGCCTTCTTTGTCTCTTTTCACAGCCTTTGTTTTAAAGTCTATTTTATCAGATATGAGTATTGCTACTCCTGCTTTCTTTTGGTCTCTATTTGCGTGGAATACCTTTTTCCAGCCCTTCACTTTCAGTCTGTATGTGTCCCTTGTTTTGAGGTGGGTCTCTTGTAGGCAGCATATATAGGGATCTTGTTTTTGTATCCATTCAGCCAGTCTTTGCCTTTTGGTTGGGGCAGGCAAATAAGCTTTAATAAAAACCCAAGAGAAAGCCAAACAATTTTCATTCCCCAAATTTATTTAACCACAAAACGTTTTAATCAAGGCTAACTTGGGGATAGATTTCTGCCCTAGATAAGCCCTGGGAGAGAATCTAGTACTAGACAAGGATTTAGGGGTGAGTTGAAGAGTATTTTAATCCAGTCTGGAAAGGGAACCAGAATTAGAAAAAATTGTGATTGCTAATAAGGTTTAGTAACAAAAGGATTTAGCTGTACTTAGGCATTCACTTCTTTATCAAGCTTAAGCAGTTAATGGGAGCTAGTTCTATAGAGTAATATATTTTTACTGTTAAGTAAAAATTTACATTTTTACATTTACATTTGTTAATGTAAAAAATTTACATTTGCTAAGTAAAGTTATTTCAGTAGTGCCAAGTTTTTATTTTAACATGGTAAAAAGGAGAAAATAATAATTCTTAGTTCGGGACAGCAGATCCAGAATGACTGCTTTTTTTTGAAGAACAAATTAATGATTATTTTGAAAATTGGATCTGAGAATCCATATGTAGAAAAGGGCATGTAAGAATCACCCCTTCATCCTTATCTCCTAGATGGAGAAGGATGTCTGCTCACTTTGACCTCGAGGTAATGACTACAGTCTCATGATTCATTCTTCCTCTAACAATTACATTTTAGGAAACTCAAGCATTCTCACTGCAGTTGAGTACCAGAGAACAATTTGGTTAGAGGGAACAACTCTGCTTCATGAAAACGGACTTATTTTCTAGGTGAGGAAAGAAGGATTCAGAGTGTTCTGCCATTTTGCAACCTTACACAGAAGGTTCCAGCAAGTGAGGGATTAGAACTCACACTGTTGGCTGCACGTAGTTCATTGGAACTGCCCTAGAAGATCAGTGGGAAATATAGCCCAGGATGCTAACTCTGGATCTTTTCAGCAGCTTTAGTCAACTTCTGAGAAAACAATCCCAACCGGCTAAATAAGGCGGTGGTTGGCAGGCTCAGGGTACATGGATTGGGGGAATCCAACCCAAAACTGTGCTTCGATGACCTGCCCGTCACTTCTCTCCATTCCTCTTCTGCAGTATCTACCAGGACGGCAGAAATCAGCCATACCTAGGAGGCTGCCACCTGCTGCCTCAGCACTGGAGCCAAGGGAGGGGAAGGGAGGCAGAGATACTGATGTTTGTCCTTGTTTGCTTTGAGCTCTCACCTGGGGCTTTGGGTGAGACTGGCTCAGCCTTGTTCCCAGGGAAGGCATTCCATCTTCTGCTTTTAAAGGCATTTCAAAGATTATGAACATAGACCTCTCCAAGAGGAGTGGCATTCAACTGGTGGATGGAGTAAACGTCTCAAAGAAGAACCTGTCACGGATGGGTAATGTTGACTTAAAAACCCAGTTTGTTGCTTGACACGATTTAAATCTCAAAACAATCCTGTGAGTGGGGCTCATTTTACATATAAAAAGAATCCTCATTTTACATGTAAGAGAGGCTAAAGAATTCTAGACAGCGACTAAACAACAACGGCAAAGTCAAGTAGCTTGACCAAGGTCATCACATGGTAAGAGGTAGACAAGAGGTTATTTGAACCCAGGTCTTCTGAAGTCCACGATGACAGGCTTTCTGTTAGACCCCAGTTACTTCATTTTGTTTGGCATTTTGTAACTATCAAGGAATTTCAACTTACATTGTTTCCTGTGAGGCTCATCACAAACCAATTTGGTTGGAAGATTAGAACACAAATTTGTGTGTTGAGTCATTGCTCAAGGTCACCCAATCCAAACCAATTCTAGCGAGGTCTTACTGTCTACTATCCCAACTTGTTTATCTTACGCTCCACTCACACTCAGCTTCTTTCTCAGGGGTGAAAGTTGTCTTGAGGACAGTTGAGGCCAAACATCAGTTACTCCCTTGCCCATGTTCCCAAGTAGAATATTAGCAATAAGTGAACATAGAGTGCTTACCATGTGTTAAGCACCATAGTAAGCATTTCATATTTATTTAACTTGTTTAATGCTCAAGTACCTGCTATTATCATCCCCATCTTATTGTTGAGGAAACCAAGACACATAAAAATTAAGTAACTTGTTCAAGGTCAAACAGATACTGAGCTTCTAACCAAGTGGACTAACTTTAGACAAGAAGCAGAGCAGAGAATGAGAATTAGCTGCAGTGCACTTAAAATTGGTAAACTTGAGGTTCTTGAGAGTTTTTCAGACCAGTCCTCTGCACCAGACTGCCTTGTCTGGAGACCATCACAGAAAGAGAGTGCATGTTGCCAACTTGACCAGAATTCTGGAGATAGACTCATCACCTATATCGGGGTGTGAGAATCACTAGCTCCTGTTTCTCCCATAGCTTGTGAAGTCCCATATGTAGGTAACAACCTGAGAATTTGTTCTTACCATGCGTGATGTGGCTGGGTGTGGAGTTGGGTTGGTCCAGGGATGGGAGATGATTGAGCTGTCAAAAATCAGAGCAGTAACCCATCACTGTACTCACTCTACTGCCAAGGGTCCTCCATTCCCCTCACTCCCTGAGCCCAGAAGGAATACCTATCTTCTAGACCAGGGCTTCCCAAACTTCCCTGATCATAAGGATTACCTGAAGGGCTTGTTAAGAATACAGACACCCAAACCCTTCCTCTGAAGATTTACATCCCATAAGACTGGGTCTAGATTATTTATACACTTAGATACTAGTCACCAGTTAACACACATTCTTGGTGTGCTTACCCTATGCACAGGCTGGAGATTCAGAATGAGTAGGACTCAACTCCTTCCCTTGACAAGCTCAGGACCCAGAGGGGTCCTGACAAATAAACAGATAAGGATACTCTGAATCAGGGCCATGGTGGGAAAAGCACAGGGTGTGGTGGGAAAAGAGGGAGGGGCATCTAACTCAGACCAGGAAGGGGGAGGGGGTCAAAGGCCACCAGATCTGATACAGCATGCACTATCACTCTAAGTTGATGAATGGGGTCTTTGAGCTGACTTCATCAGCCAACTGGTCCCACATTCTGCCTTCCCTTGCTTCTAGATCCAGAAATCACCTGCTGCTGGTCTAGGATGGTGGTAGAGGGGCTTGGTCTGAGACTCCTCTCCGTATGCATCCCCTTCTTCTTTGCAAGCTTCACACTTGCTGCATATCTGACCTTCATTGCTCCTACAGGTCAGATATTTTATCTTCACATGTGTTTCCCATGACAGCAGCACCTCTCAGCTCAAGTGACAAACTGGCTTAAGGGATGATTTGGCAGAGGAGGTGCCAGAGTGGATCCTCGTGGAGTCAGTGCACCTCTCATCCCTCCATCCTCCCCACCCTAAGCCCTCCTCTGGATATTTCTTTGAAGTATCATGGCATGCCATGGAGTGGTGGTACTCTGCATGCAGGGAGGGACTCAAGTCACCTGGAAAAGGTTGTTTGGTCCTCAGCCTGGTGTCACAGAGCTCAGTAGCTCCCGACCCCCTGGTATCAAACCTCTATTCATCCTGCTGGATCATGTGCTGTTTGAGTTTCCTGAGACCCTTGAGGAAACCCATGGAGGGAGGAGAGCTCCAGTCCTTTGTCAACTGAGGCAAGTTTGGATGATTAAGCCAAGAGAGCAAAGTCACTTTGGTCTGGGGGATTATTTTTGAGGGGTGTTTGCAAAGTGGAAGTAACTTATTGCCTGGGAGGCAAACCAAACCCAAGGTGACTCTCAGCTAATTGCTTGCCTCTCCTTCTTCCAAGCCAAACTCCTTGGTATATAAAGACCAGTCTCCTCTGTTATCCCCATCCTCTGTCTTCATCCCTCTCGCAGCTCCTGCTAAGTGATTGATAGCTTGCCTTTGAGCTCTCTCACCATGAACAGACAAGTCTGCAAGAAATCCATCAGTGGAGGGAGCCAGGGCTTCTCCGTCTGCTCTGCCGTGGTCCCCAGCAGCAGTAGCAGCAGCAGCAGCAGCAGCAGGATGAGCTGTGTGGCCCGCTCTGGAGGAGCTGGCACAGGGGTCTGTGGGTCCCGGGGCAGAGCAGGCGGCTTTGGCAGTCGCAGCCTCTACAACCTGGGTGGCAATAAGAGCATCTCCATCAGCGTGGCTGGCTCCCGGGCTGGTGGCTTTGGGGGAGGGCGCAGCAGCTGCATCAGCAGCTATGGAGGTGGTTATGGAGGTGGTTATGGAGGTGGCATTTGTGGAGTCAGAGGAATGGGCAGTGGTTATGGAGGGGTTGGTGGCTTTGGAGGGACTAGTAGCTTTGGTGGGCCTGGTAGCTATTGCTCTAGTGTCTGCCCTGGGGGAATCCAGGAAGTGACCATCAGCCAGAGCCTCCTGCAGCCCCTCAATGTGGAGATCGACCCCCACATTGGGCAAGTAAAGGCCCAGGAGAGGGAGCAGATCAAGACCCTCAACAACAAGTTCTCCTCCTTCATCGACAAGGTGAGGGCAAAGCCCAGAGGTGTCCTGGAGGGGTTGGGCTGCCCAGGGGGATGGTATAGGAAGATGCCCATGGGACCTGCCAGGCTTAGAGGCAGGGTCCAGCTTCTTGTGCTGGTTCTTCCTTGGCCCCTACAGGACAGTCAGTATGCCTCTCTTGCTCTGCAAGCCCTGTATTCCCAGCTGTGAAATGGGAGAAGGGTTTCATCTCCTGTTTTCTTCTTGGGACAGGGCCCAGGAAAGTGAAGTGAGAGTCTAGGAATGCTCTTAGCTCTTTTTAAGAAAGGGACATTAACCATGAAATTGTTATAGCTAACTTTCAGTGGCTCTTGAGGAGCAATTGTTTGGTAATCCAAACTAGCTGACAACCAAACCTGTATTAGGAGGAATCTCAGGACTGCCTCTCGGTGATGAGTAGCGGCAATTGACTTACCTTCTAGATGATGCTATGCTTCAGCCCACATTACACCAAGCTGTCCATACTCGGGCAGGGAAAGGTGTGCTGGATGTGAAGGAAAGAGCCTGGGATTTGAAGTTAAACTGAAGTTAGCTGTAAGCTGAGTAACTGAAAGGGGAAACAATTAAGGAGAATAAGAAAAATTTAGCAAAAGTTAAACCTTGTTGACTATTTTCCCTGCTTGAAGGGAGGTAAAAAAGCTTTCCTTTAAAAGATGATGAGAAACACCTTTGTGCAGGCCTCCTTTAGGTGTATGCTGAAGGATTCCAACAGACTTGATGAGGGCTGGGTTTGTCTCTTAGTTTTGTCACTTAGTAGCCACCTCACTTTGGGCAACTTATTTAAGCACTTGGAGCCTCAGTTTCTTTATCTACAAAATGGGGATAACACCCTTTATAGGTAGTTGTATGGGAGGATTAAATGAGTTAGACTATGTGAAAACAGAATTCAGGAAGCACTCAGTGTATCTCTTCCTCCTTTTCTAAACCCGCATCCTTCTCAAATTCCTGAAAAAACAGAGGCTCTTGAAGATTGGACAACCGGGTTGAGTTTCCACATATGGAACCCTTTGGGTTGGATGGCCCCACCTGCCCAACTCAAGAAGCTGACTCTTTCTGTACCTCCCCTGCTGCAGGTGCGGTTCCTGGAACAGCAGAACAAGGTCCTAGAAACCAAGTGGGACCTGCTCCAGCAGTGGACCACAGGCTTGGGCTCCAGCTTGGGCTCCAGAGGCCTGGAGCCTTTATTTGAAAGCTACATCAACTGCCTGTGCAGGCAGCTGGATTCGGCTCTGGCGGAGAAGGGGAATCTGGAAGGAGAGCTAAGGAACATGCAGGACCTGGTGGAAGACTTCAGAAAGAAGTGAGGGCCCCAGCTGGGGAGTTTCCCCTCCTGGGGGATTAGCAGGGAGGTGTGGTCCCAACTGAGGATTTTTAACTGTTCCTGACTGTACCTTCAGTCAGGACTTGTGGATGGATTTATTGAGTATGTGAGAGGGTGAGGACTGAGACTTCCAAGATTTGTCGGTCTTCAGGCAGGGCCCTTCTACACCAGCCCAGATGGACGAGAGAGTCCTCCCAGAGTTCAAAGCCCTTTAGACTGGAGGGCCCTCCACACTTTACTGTACCAAGGCAGCGCCCTGGAAGTCCATCAAAAATGCAAATTCCCCTGCTCTGGTCCTAGATTCTGAAGTGGTGGGTGGGGCAGGTCCCGGGTTCCAGGCAGACTGCTATAAAGCGCTCTTCCAATGTGTCCAGCCCAGTCCCATTTCTGCAGCTTCAGTCAGCCCCCTCTTGCATGTCTGCAATTATGGCTGACATTCTCTGAGGCCTGCAAGAGGTAAACGGGATCCCTCAAGATGGGAAGGGGGCTCCAGACATCCCCGGGGGTCAGGACCTGCAAGAAGGGGAAAGCCTGTTCTGTGGAGGCCCCATTCCACTCCATGTGCACAGGCTTGTGGGCACCTGCTCAGATTAATGAAAAGAGAAACAGAGGGAACAGAGGTTGAAACAGCCAACCTGAGCAAATACCTCTCTGGGCTTATCTGCCCATGTGCTTCGTGATGCCTCTAGAGCTGGGCTCCTCGAAGTCCTCTCCTCCTCTGCCTGACACTCCTTGGCGTGTCACTCAGACCTAGAGGGAGGTGATCGAGGCAGTGGCCTGAGCTCTGAAAGGCCTCTAGGCAAGACTGGCTACATCAGTTTGGAGGTTCAGTGTGAAATGAAAACTCAGGGCCCTTGTCAAAAAATTATTAAGAATTTCAAGATTGGGTCAACAGAGCTTTAAACCAAGTATAACGACCTTCTGAACCCAGGGCTCTGAGTAACTGCACGGGTCGCACACCCTTGAAGCTGGTCTTATCCCCTGGTGAGGAGATTGTGCCTGAGTTCTTAGGAGCCTCTTTTTTTTTTCCCAACTTCTGAAATGTCAGTGTCCAAACGTGTGGCTCTTTCTGTCCCAGGTATGAAGATGAGATCAACAAGCGTACTGTTGCAGAGAATGAGTTTGTAGGGCTCAAGAAGGTGAGGAATCTGGGACAATGGGGACCTTGGCTCCCTTTCTGGGTGTGGACGCCCCTGGAGGGAGAGCAGAGCCAATTTCTCTGGGGCCCTGTGACGCTAGGCTCTCTGGGCTGTTTACACCTTTTCTTGCATTTTTGTGGAATGAGGAGTTTGATGAAGGCAGCTGCTCTGAGTATGTTGCTGGTGGGGACGACATCTTATAATGTGACCAATGAGCTGATTGGTGGTGTGAAATAATAATGCAGGCTTATCTATAGCATCGAATCAAGGTTTTCAGCCTCCCCGGATATTATTAATAAAAACAATCAGATACCACAAATACTGGTAGCTTGTGTCAGCCAGTCATTGTAAAGATGAAGCTGTGAGAAGAATGCCTTCTTTTCTCTTCAAGAGGCTGGGTTTTGGTCCTACCTAACCAAAGTCACATATTGGATAAATGTGATTTTGCTACCCTTACTGCGTACCTGGCTGATGGGGTTTATGTTTTGTCAAAGCCTTGGGATTTGATTGGCCAAGGCAAATAAAAGGAAGAAAACCACTTTTTCTTTTTTTCAAAAAAGAGAAGTCATAATTAGAGAGAGGAATGGGGGAGGGGCAAAGAAGAACGATGAAGACTCAGAACAGTGCTGTGGGTGGTGGGGGAGCAGATGGTCACATTCTTTTGGGTTTCTGACTGCCCTCCTCCCTTCCTTTTGTTCAGGACGTGGATGCAGCCTTCATGAACAAGGTGGAGCTTCAGGCCAAGGTGGACGGCCTGACAGATGAAATCAACTTCCTGAGGACCCTCTATGAGATGGTGATTCCTTGGTCGGCCAAGCCCCAGAGCCTTCTTAGCCGCATCTTTCCAATCATGCTTCCCAAGTGTGACATCAGGGGACAGTCATGTGGCAGGATGGGGCTTCCCTGGTGGCTCAGTGGTAAAGAATCTGCCTGCCATGCAGAAGATGCGGGTTTGATACCTGGGTAGGGTAGATCCCCTGGAGGAGGGAATGGCAACCCACTCCGGTATTCTTGCCTGGAGAATCCCATGGACAGAGGAGCCTGGCAGGCTACAGTTCATGCAGCCACAAAGAGTCGGATGCAACTGAGTGATGGAGCACAGGCACGCACACGGCAGGACACTCACAAAACCAGCAGTAGGGCTCCGCTCTCAGCTCTGCTCCACCCAGGAAATGCCAGCTTAACTCCTCACCGTCGCCTAGACCTGGCTCACAGGGCCAGGGTCCCTCTCTGTTCCCCACTTGCCCTCTGTAGTTGGCTCTAACCCTCTGGTTCCTAACCCAGTACCTAACCCAGCTCTTCCAGAGGACCCCTCCTTACTGCAGTCCCCTGGAAACCCACCCAGTAGGGTTCACTGACTGATACTTTCAGGCTGACAATCTTATTATACAGGTGTGGTTCCTTTTTCCTTTTGTTTTGTTGTCTGGTATCCTTTAGGCTGTAGCTGGGCCTGAAATGCAAGCTGATATTTCTAACTCTCCCACTCTGGGCCCCTGTTGTGGGGGTAGAAGACTCTCGGTCTTCTTTATTCTCAGCATCTCTTGAGGCCAGGAGATGGTGAAAGCGAGCTCCATGTTTCCCACAGGAACTGACCCAGATGCAGATCACTTTCATGACATGTCTGTGGTCCTGTCCATGGACAACAACCGCTGCCTGGACCTGGACAGCATCATCAATGAGGTCAAGGCCCAGTACGAGGACATCGCGCAGAAGAGCAAGGCCGAGGCCGAGGCCCTGTACAAGACCAAGGTGGGAGCTCTCCTCTGTTTCCACACTCTAGCTGTAGGTCCGCTGACCTCCATCAAAAGCGCTCCAAAGTGGGTGGGCACAGAGGTCTTCACCCGTCTCCTCCAGGACCAGTCCCTCCTGGGGGCTGAAGGCAGGCACAGGCAGCATGCCAGCATTGCCAGATCAGTGCGGTGTACACATTTTAGTCTCCTTTCATCTCAGCAAAACGTGTCCCACTGGGCCCACTTCTGATGATGCTGTCATCCTGACCCAAGTTGGATAATCAGATTCACCAGCAATAAAACCTTGGGTTGAGGCAGCCCACGTAATGCATCTTCCAGGCACTAAGGAGCAGCGGGCCACACTAACCACTTCATGTGCGGTCTGACAGTGAGGCCCCTCAAGGTCTGGGACAGGCTCCCTGCAGAAAGTCCCAAGTGTCTAACCAGGCCGCACAGGGCTCGGGAGCCCAGCTCTTCCTCCAGGGAGCCCCCGCTGTCCCTTTCTCAGTGTGACCTCCTGAGTTTGTAAATGTGAAAGTAAAACAAAATAAAAAACATGTGCCAACCTGGGAAAAAAAAGTGCTCCAACAGTTTGCAAAGTCGTGATGATGGGTTTCTCTTCTCTCAGCTTGGAGAGCTGGGGAACAAGGCCGGCAGGCGTGGGGACGACCTGAAAAACACCAAGAATGAGATCATGGGGTTCAACCGGATGATTCCGAGGCTGCGGGCTGAGATTGAGAATGTCAAGAAGCAGGTGGGTCTGGGCTGACTGGAAAGTCCTGGAGGTCTTCTGGTCCCTGGGGAGGAGGAGCAATAGCTGGGCTTCTGCCACAGGCCTTCTCAGTCCTTTTGTGGTTGCCTGTGGGACAGCCTGGTCTCTGGGACACTCTGTTCTCCTCGATTATCCTCCCCAAGGTTGAGGCTCCCTAAGGAGAGACGGTTGTCCATTCTGGTTTGCCCAGCAGCAAATCTTCCAACTGTAAGGGTGGCCTTAAACACTCAGCTCTCAGTAGGATCTTCCCTCAATAAGCTATTTATCACACACTTCACGTAACCTTGAAGACTAGTTTGTATCACTAGAATGAGGTGATTAAGAAAGACAGTCTTTTAACAATCTTAAAAAGAAAGAACCACTCACCAGACTACCACCACCTTAACCAGCAAATTGGTGTTCCTTTTCTTGATGAGACATGAGTTAATTTAAAAGGGCTGAAGAAGAATGAACCAACTGTGAAACTGACTTCTGTTTTCTGAGTATGAGCCACTGAATTTCTAAGAAGAGGAGGAAGGGAAAGGGAGGAATTTCTTGGGTGGGTAAGAGACATTGGAAAGATCAGTTGTTTGCTTTTTGGTCACTAGGCTAAACAGTCTCTTAACTCCCTCTTTGCTAGAATGCCAACCTGCAGAATGCTATTGCTGATGCTGAGCAGTGAGGGGAGCTGGCCCTCAAGGATGCCAATGCCAAGCTCCAAGAATTGCAGGCCGCCCTTCAGCAGGCCAAGGATGACCTGGCCCGGCTTGTGCGTGACTACCAGGAGTTGGTGAATATCAGACTGGCCCTGGATGTGGAGATCGCTACCTACCGCAAGCTGCTGGAGAGTGAGGAGTGCAGGTGAGGGGCTGGGGGGTCATTATCCTCCAGAAGTGAGTCAGAGTGACCTTTGATAGTGACGAAAGGGAACAAGGTTACAGGGAGAGGACAATAGGTAGGGAATCTCCTGAATGACAGAGTTGAGGATTCAGGCCCCACTCTCTCTCTCTATATATATATATGTGTGTATATATAGACAATCAAACTTATCTCACACTTTGATTTACCTTAGACATCAATATTGCATTACATATCTCTGTTGGGTGACAGAGGATGAGATAGTTGGATAGCATCACTGACTCAATGGACATGAGTTTGAGTAAACTCCAGGAGATAGCAAAGGACAGGGAAGCCTGGTGTGCTGCAGTCCATGGGGTTACAAAGAGTCAGACACGACTGAGTGACTGAAGACCTCTGTTGAGCCCCACTATATGCAGGTGGAAGGGAAAGTCCTTTGGGCTTATAATAAAAGTTATAGTGCTGTCCACCAGACCTTTCTTGGATGATGACAATGTCCTATACCTGTGCTACCTAATATAGTAGCCTTTGGCCACTTGGGCACTTGAAACCTGGCGAGTGCAGCTGAGTTTTACATTTAATTTAATTTAAATACAATAGCTTCACGTGGGGAGTGGTTACCATGCCGGCTAGCTCCGTATAGACAGTCTTAGAACACCCGCATCCCTGAGGCTGAGTCTATATGGGAAGGTGGCTGATACATACATACTCTGGAAAAATAACACAATATCAAGTAGCAGATAAGGGCTCAGCGAGTGGATGTCAAATGCCAAAGGGGTGTCAAGAACTGAAAGATCCTTCTAATGACTAGCTGCTCCATGAATCCTGCGTTCAGAGCCTCTGCCTTCAGGCAGCTTCCAATCTGATGGAGGAAGCAGAACTCACATGTGAGAAGAAAACGTAAGGATATCTTGCATCTCTAAGAAAAGAAGTGAGAGTGCAGATGGTGCTGCATGCATTGGGAACTGTGGGATGAGGAAGGAGAGAGCGACACCAGTGGGGGCCACACTGGCATGGCGTGCGGACACGTTCCGTGTCTGCTCAAACATGTGGTCATGCCTGCTCCGTGAACAAGAATGAGGCATGGGAAGATGGGGAGAGTGGGCAGGACATTTCCATCATGTGTTGAGTGTCAGCCCCTCTCACACATTATCCATCTTGAATAACCATTACTGCCACCACCACCCCAGGAGAGCTCACTGGGGAAGGCTTCCAGGAAGAAGAGCGGTAGGAATAAGAAAGCCAAGCCTGGGTGAAGGAGGGGAAGGGCATAGCTAAGGTGGGAAGATGGTCTTAGCAGCGGAGGAGAGGTGAGGATGGGCTAATCAAGGGGGTGTTGAGTAGTGTGTCTGGAAGATAATCTGGGAAATTAATGAAAGATGATGGGAAGATGGAGAGATGGTGATTGGTGGAGCTGCTGGAAGCCTTACTTCCCTGCAGCAGCCCCTTTTCCTGGGGAGATCTGTGTCTGGAAACAGACTCAGAATAGCCTTCCTTCTTTTGGGAGCTTGACCCCTATGAGGGCAAAAGGGAGGACATGGCTCCCAGGGTTATGAACCCTGAGCTCTTCGGCTAAGGACTCATTGCAGAAATAATCCTCGTCTCCTCTTGCTTTTTAGGATGTCTGGAGAGTGTCAGAGCGCTGTGTGCATTTGTAAGTAGCCTTTCAAAAACTTTCTCCCTGGGATGCAAAAAGGGCAACTAGAAACAGGCTGACTGACATTTGGGTGGGAGAGCCTGACCCATGCAAGGCGGCCAGGCCACCAAAGTGTCCAGGGTCTCAGGCCACACTCCTCTGCTCCTAGTGGAACTTGGCCAACTGGCAGGCCAGAGCTGAAGCCCCTGCGGGCCCAGGGAATTCCTTAGGTTGGAGAGCCAGAAATTCCTGTGGATACTTCTGGCTCTTATTCCTGGGGAAGGGGACCAGAGGGCCAGGGCTCACTCCTGCTGTTTACCCACTGAGGCCTCAGAGAAGTTGAGTAACTTTCTCTGAGTCACACAGCCAAGCAGGGTTGGGGTACAGGCCCAGGGCTTGAGCCTGAGTCGAGCGCTTGTTCTCCTTAGCGGTGGTCAGCAACGTCACCAGCACAGGCACCAGCCCTGGCGGAGGCCGTGGGGGGTTTGGAGGGGTCACCGGTGGCGGTGGCTGCAGAGGCGGCGGTGGCTGCAGAGGCGGCGGCAGCAGCGGCAGAGGAGGGAACAGTGGCAACAGAGGCGACAGTGGCTGCTATGGAGGAGTCAGCAGCAGCAGCGGCGGGGGCTCCCAGGCCTGCAGCAATGGGAGTGGCGGCTCTGCGAACCCAAGTGGCATCCAGAGCTCAGGAAGCGCTGGCTGCAAGTCTGGCGGTGGGCGCGGCACAACCATCTGCTTCACTCAGACCACCGGCTCAAACCAGCTTTGCAAGTGATCCTTTGGGGGGCCCAGTCTCCATGCCCACTGGTTTCCCCTCAGCTTGGGACAGCACTTCTTCCCTCTCTGCTTGACATCAACAAATGCCAACCCCAACCTTGCTTTTCCTCAAGCTCCTGGGGGAAGCGGTTGAACTTCCTGGCTCCTCCATCCCCAAGGCCTCTCCTAGGCCTGGGAGGTCCAGCTGCTAGTCTGGGATGATGATGCCCCTAGATGCACCCTTGTAAAGGCCCCTGACTTTGGACAGCAACACCTCAGCCCAGACAAGTGTGGGTCTTCCCAGCCTAGCCTGTTCCCACCCTGGCGCATCTCTCTTGGGAGTTGATGGTCTGAGGCTGGAATGTTTCAGCACCTGCCTGAGGAGGGCAGTGCAGTGGGGCTGCTGCTAGAGGGTAAATGGTTAAGATCTCCAGACTGTTGGTTCTCAGGGTTCCCGCTCCACATCTGGACATCACATCCTGACTCACCTCTGGCACCTTAATTCCCTGAGCTGTGGATTCTCTGCTGATGGTTGTTGTACTTTCTTTTCCCAATAAATTGCACTGTATTTCATATTCTGGTATTTGGCTTTCAAGGAGTCACAGAATAAACCAAGGTCCAAGAATAGACAGAAATCAGGTATGGATGGATCTCCTAGGTTAGTAGTAGCTGTAAAGGACACTGCATAGTCTTGGCTTCTCCTCTATCCATTTGGTAGTGTTCTCGTGATAGGACTGGTCAAGAGTATTTATGTTGCTTCAGTGGGGACTGCCCACTCCCAAGGAGGCCTTCCCACTCACCCCTTGCCCCCACTGGGCCTCTGAGACCCAGTCTTGGTAAAGCAGTGTTTTGCAGTTCATCAACGTAATAGATTCCAGGGGGATTTGGTTCCTTCCAGGTAAGAGGCAAGGGTTTCCCTGGTGACTCAGATGCTAAAGAATCAGCCTGCAAGGTGGGAGAGCCAGGTCTGATCTCTGGGTCAGGAAGATCCCCTGGTGAAGGGAATGGCAATCCACTTCAGTATTCTTGCCTGGAGAGTTCTATGGACAAAGGAACCTCATCCATGGGGTTGCAAAGAGTCAGACACAACTGAGACACTAACACGTTCACTTTCTTTCAGGTAAGAGGCAGGAGTGCTACACTAGTGAGGCTTACACCAGATAGATGTAAAATTACGAGTGGGGAAGATGCGTGTCTACCCTTACACCAACATTTCCCAGTCATTTTCAGAAAGCTGAATCCCAAACCCAGGAAGGATCAGGGTAATAAGAGCCACTGATGGAAACCAGAGACTTGAGAGAGTCTGTGGAGATGGCAATTAGAGTCTCATTCCTTTCCCCACCTGCTAAACCAATCCCTTCTGCAGGCCTTTAAGTGTGATAAAACTCTGGTTTCTAAGTCACTGTAAGTCATGCATTACCACTCAGAAGTGAGATCAGAGCTGGACTAATAAGGCAACGGTACATTTTTCTGATGGTTCAAGGAGATTACCAGGAGATTGCTCAAGATTCATGTTCTACAGCCTGATCTGATCTCCTATGTTCACCCCAAGTATAGCAGCTCTGGAGAAGGAGATATTTCAAAGTTCCTACCCTTGAGAGTTCAGTAAATCTATGCCCATCTTTTTAAGGTCTACAGGCAGGAGGTAGCCCTCTTTCTCATTTATCCCTGGCACAGCTCTGGGAATTTGGGGAGCAGGGCAGGCCATTCTGGATTACTGCTCTTACTGGCCCTTTAGAGACATTCCAAGAAATTTCACAAATCTTAGGAAAACACCCCAGATGCTCTGCTCCATGTGTTGCTTAATTTACTGGGAAGAGTCCTGGATTAAACCAGCTTTTCACTACACTGGAGCAGCAGGGTTGAGGGTAGCCACTGCAGTCTCTCTCTCTCTTTAAACTTTTGTACTGGGCTTTGTATATTGTATTTTGTATTGGGCTTCCCTGGTGGTGCAGAGGTTAAAGCGTCTGCCTGCAATGTGGGAGACCTGGGTTCGATCCCTGGGTCGGGAAGATCTCCTGGAGAAGGAAATGGCAACCCACTCCAGTATTCTTGCCTGGAGAATTCCATGGACAGAGGAGCTTGGTGGGCTACAGTCCACGGGTCGCAAAGAGTCAGACACGACTGAGCGACTTCACTTTCACTTTCACTATAGCCAATTAACAAAACACTGTGGGAGTTTCAAGTGAACAGCAAAGGGACTCAGCCATACATATATGTGTATCCATTCTCCCCCAAACTCCTATCCCATCCAGGCTGCTGCATAACACTGAACAGAGCCCATGAGTCTCTGTAGTCTCTTTATGCATCTGCTCCACATGTGAACATCGTGGTGTGCTGTGCTGTCTCAGGGCCCCGCACAGGGTGTGGGGCACTGAGTAAAAGTTTGGTGGTCAATTGAAAGAATGAACTGAAATGAATAAGGAGAACAGAACCTCCCTCCTCCCAGGAAGATGGGATAGATCACACTGCAAGGCAGGATGGAGCTGAAAGTTACAGTGAGGACCTGCTGCTGCTGCTGCGTCGCTTTAGTCGTGTCCGACTCTGTGCGACCCCATAGACGGAAGCCCACCAGGCTCCCCCTAGGACCCTCTTATGAGCTCTTTTGAAAAGAGTTGGCAGAGGGGGCTCTTGAGGGAGGTAGTGAAAGACTGGGAGAGGAAGCCTGGAGCCGGCCTGGGAAGGAGAGAGAGTTTGGGCCACATAAAGGAAGGACAAAGATACAGGGCAGATATCCACACCAACTCCCAGAGAATTCCAGGACTGGCCTCATGTCCCATGGTCTTGACATAGACTGGGACTAAACCATGGGATAGTGGGGCATGGAAGCTTTCAGGGTGAGGGCATGATGTTTCAGGCCAGAGTAGGGGTGGAAGAGGATGGAATATTTCTAAGTCTATTGGAGGCTGGCAATCCTGGGCTTTCTGAAACTTCAGGAGTCCCTCAAATTCACCTCCTAGTTGAAGCGAAAACTGTTTGTCTTTGAAAGAAGCCAGGGTGGGTAGAGTAGGTATTTACCCATGTGGAATGGTCAGAGGGTGATAGGATACTTGAAATCCTATCAGTTATACCTTTAGCAGTAAATTTATCTCCTAGTGTCAATGCTTTTTTCTCCATTGTTTATTGTTAATTCTTTTTATCCTTCACTCTTCACCCTCTCCCTCTAAAGGTCTTCTCCCAGATTAAAAAAGGAACATATATCAAAAATGCCAAACATTTAACAAAGTAAAGAAAAGAAAGATCGTCTGTAATTCTACCACCCTGTAATATTTACCTTTGTGTAATCATGTGTGTGCACACACACATATACAAAAAGCACAGGTAAATACACTTTAATTTGGAGAGTCTTACAATACATACTGCTTTATAAACTGGTTTTCATTTAATCTACTGTGAAATTTACCCATCTAGTCACTCAGTAGCTGAATTGAGTCCCTACCACTTTCTAATCGTTGTGCTAGGCCCAGAAATAGAGCAGAGACCCCAAAATGCCTCTGCTCTCACAGAATTTGTAGTCTAACTGGGAAGAAATTTACTGAATAACATCTTTCCATACAATAAATACAGAAGACTGAATGCCAAAGAATTGATGCTTTCGAACTGTGGTGTTGGAGAAGACTCTTGAGAGTCCCTTGGACTGCAAGGAGATCAAAACAGTCAATCCTAAAGCAAATCAACCCTAAATATTCATTACAAGAACAGATTTGAAGCTGAAGCTCCAAACTTTTGACACCTGATGTGAAAAACCAAGTCACTGGAAAAAACCCTGATGCTGAGAAAGATTGAAGGCAGGAGGAGAAGGGGACAACAGAGGATGAGATGGTTGAATGGCATCACTGACTCGATGGACATGAGTCTGAGCAAGCTCTGGGAAACGGTGAAGGACAGGGAAGCCTGGTGTGCTGTAGTCCATGGGGTTGCAAAGAGTCAGACATGACTGAGTGACTGAACAACAACAATACAATAAATATGGATAGAAATCATTATTTTTTAATGCAGATTTTAATTTTTACATTAAAAAAATAAAAGGCACACATTGGGAATTAAACTACTGTGTTTTTTTTTTTTTTCTCTCTAGAGATGTGATATACATGTTTTCTGGTCTGTAATATTCTACCAAACATTTTCCTAAACCAAACCTAGAAGGAAGATCAAAAATCAAAGCTCCCTTCTTTCTCCGGCTGGGTTAGACCAGTGGAACACGATTTTGATAGGAAGAAGAATAGACTTGGAAGTGCAGAGCTTGAAGAATCACATTTTAATCAAACCTATCCCCAACCCAGGACTTCCCAGGTGGTGACAGTGGTAA
Organism: Oryx dammah; assembly: GCF_014754425.2. Lineage (NCBI taxonomy): Eukaryota > Metazoa > Chordata > Mammalia > Artiodactyla > Bovidae > Oryx > Oryx dammah. The sequence continues at coordinate 89,981,280 of NW_024070213.1, read as the reverse complement.
AGAATTTGCCTGCCGATGCAGGAGACATAAGAGATGCAGGTTCGATCCCTGGGTTGGGAAGATCCTCTGGAGGAGGGCAGGGCAACCCATTCCGGTACTCCTGCCTGAAGAACCCTATGGACAGAGGAGCCTGGCAAGCTACAGTCCACAGGGTTGCAAAGAGTCGGACATGACTGAAGTGACTTACTACCACAACCGCCACCATTCCCAACCCAACCTGAAACTAACCAACTGATTTATACAGAGGGATTTTAAGTAAACTTGCACAAATACACTTAATATACTATAGAAAAGGATGTCTTTTAGTCTATTTACAGAGTATACCATATATTCATTGGCATCAGGGAAAGTAGTAACACCAGGGAACAACATTATACTGGTAACACCAGTAACACCATCATAGCACTAACACCTAAAAATGACAAGCACTTAATACTTAGATTTAAACTGGTTAATCACAGAAATTATAAGAGCAAATCTAATAGATGAATTAGAATATTCATCTACAATTTTTCTCCAAAAATTATTCTAGAAAAAAAGGTTTCTCTCAAAACACGGAGTCTATATCAGAACTAGAAGACAGTGATAGAAGAACTACAAACAAGACTAGCAAGTTGATTCTCACATGCAGCTTTTGGATAAAGGAAATCTTCTCCAAGTCTATTTCCACAGCCAAAACCAGTTCTAATTTCCCCATGATGGCAGGCAGAAAACAGAGTTTCAGAACTCTGAAGACAGGGGCAGCTATTTTAACACCCTATGTAAGTACTGCCCAAATCATAAAAGATCCCACACAGGGGGGCCACTGCATGAAAGGTTTACCCAAGTGAAGGAGCTATGAGTACCTGAAAGGTTCAGGCAAAGCCCGCCTGTGGTGTTTGGTGTTTGGGACATGGTATTATTCCACTTTGTTGACACATATATGCTGGGCTAGGGGCCTTCCAGGTGGAATGCTTGACACAGCCTTGCTTGGGAGCAGCCAGACTCTCAAAAGCACAATGAGAATTTATTCACTTTAGTCGGGATTATTGAATGGAAAGTGTTTCAGAAAAAGCAGAAGTCCTGGGAGAGTCAGGTAATTATCTTTTTGGCCCATTAATATCTAAAATTAATAAAATGCTGCAGAACAGAGCTAGTCTCTCCAAGATGTACTCTCCTGTCATCGCGAGCAGAAGCCTCTTCCAGGCGATTTGGCTCATGATATCAGAAGGCTTCCACTGCCTGGACGGAGGAGGCAGTGCTACGTGTTGTTCTGGGAAGCTGATTTGCACAAGGAAGTCACCACCAAACCACTGCATAAATCCAGTCGTTGGCCTTCTTTTTCTGCTCTATACTGTGGAAACATCTCTTTAAATGCCAGAAAGTCTGTGAATGTGAGCATGTTGACTATGTCATGAACCGCTTCATCATTATGGTGCTTTAACATTTCGGTGAAAATTGCCATGTTGTATCTGGGTATCTGCTCCAGGAGCTGATTTTCAATATATTTTTCTATGAAAGAAAGATTTTTGTTAAAAATTGCCGTGTAGGTGAGTTTATTCTCTTCCGTGTGTTTCAATTGCTGGTAGTATTTGTCCATGAAATTTCTCTGCTGTACTTGGAATTCTGCATCCATGATAATGTCCTCCATAGAGCCAACCACAGCATTAAACTCAGCTTCAGCGGCGGAGGGAGTGGGCACTGGGAAACTCTCTTCCTCCAAGACTTCCGTCACTTCCACTATATCCACTCCATGCCGTTTCACCAGTCTGGGGCCCAGCCGAGTCTGGGTCGGTGCAGCGCACTCAGGAACTCTATGCCCCACCCGCCACTCTGGACTTGGCTCCCATTACTGACCTCTGGAAGCAACGCCCTGGTTCCTGTAACCACGGCTGACATTGTTCTTAATGACTGAGCAATATTCCATTATATGCTTGTAGCACAGCACTTTGATGCATATGTTATTTCTATTATTTTCCAGTATAATAAACATTGCTGCAATGAACACATATCTCTGAGCACTCATCCTTTTCATTCTTTAAGATACCTTCCTAGATGTGGAATTGCTAGGCCACTTTAAAATTTTGATTTATATTGTCAAACTTCTGTCTAGAAACATTGTACCAATTGATACTTTTATAAGTAATATACTATAAGTAATATATGACTTCTTGTTTCTCCAGTCTTATGAACACTTTTTTATATTCTTTTTGAATTTTTCACTGTTTTTTTTCAGGTTTTATTTTCATTTCTTCAATTAGTAATGAGGTTGAACATTATAAATCTGCTTATTAATTCTTTAACTTTCACTGTGAATTTTTTCTTCTTTTGTTTAATCCATTTTCTCTTTGGGTGGATATTTTGTTTTTCTTATTAATCTGCTTGTCTGAGGCAAGGACTCTAACAGCACTTGAGCCACTCAGGAGTCCAGAATCTCAGAAACATTAATCATTGAGCCCTAATTAGTTACCTGTGGGGATGCTGAGAATAGCTGGGGTGAGGTCAGGAAGATAGAACCTAGTTCTGGGAGAGGGAGGTCAGAGGAGGCTAACAGGATTGCAGGAAAGTGGGACCAAGTTGGTGGAAGGGGCCACCTCCAAAATCATGCTTGCAGTGGTAGATGAGATGAACAGAGTGGGGTGAAGTTAAGAGAAAGATAAGCAAGAATCAGTTTGGAAGGGATTAGGGGGTCTGTAGTAGACAGCTCCCTATGCTAATCCTGCTTCATTCCCTCCCTCACAATGTTAATCCTAAGGGCACTCCCCATATGTTTTCTGCCCACAAATCTATCTCAGAGTTTGCTTCCCAGGAATCTGATGTGGGATGGGGCATTGGGTTTGCCTGGGATATGAATGGGGAGGATGCTTCTCTTCTAGTAAGAACTGGTCCTCCAGGAAGGGTGGAGAAGACTCTGAGATCCTTGAAGGGGTGAAGGACCAGGGGCATATACCAAAGAATTCATTAGAAAGTTCTGTAGGGATTCAGAGGGGAGTGGGTTTCCTTGGCTTGCTGCTATACAGTTGAATCAGTCTCTCTATCCTTCCTCCTACCTTTCTTGTACGTTCTGGACGTTCTTTCTCCCACTGGCTGAGTTTCTGAGAACCTCACTCTGATGCCCAAGGTCACTGAAATAGTGTCTGGCTAGCTGACAGAGATAAAATACCTAGCTGTTTTCTCTGTTTCTAGGCTGCTAGGGAGAGCAATTAGCAAATGTGTGCACTAGAGCTCCATAACCACTCCCACCATTAACACTAGTCATTTGGTTGTTTCAAGTCAAGCATTCTGCCTTATTAAAGATGTGGTTTCTCACAGTCAAGGCCACTCAGTCAAGGCCACAGTACAGTTCATATTTAAATGTCCTTTAATTTATTTCACTTACTTTTTGCTTGAGAAACTGATAATTAAGATGCAGGGTCTTAGCTAGCCAACAATAATCCTTTGTGATGGAAATACAAAGAAAATCTAGGACTTCAGGTATTTCTAATAGTTTGTTTCAGCTTTCCATAATTATTGCCCATCTCCAGGGATAAACACCTTTCCCTGGGCACATGCACACATACTTTGATTCAGCTGTCCTTTGGGCATGACCTTTCTACTTCCTTGTAGATTATGCAGATGAATTTAACAAGTGCTGAGGCTAAGAATGACTTCATGGTTGTGAAGAAGGTGAGCAGGATGGTGGGGTTATATAAGGAGGAGATGGGACAAGCGAAGGGAAAATGGCAGTCCTTTCTCAAGGATGTGACACTTTCTCAGGAGGATTTCCAGGATTGCCCTGTAGCTGATGACCAGAACCCAGGACTATGGAGACCATCACCAGCAGTGATCAGCACTCATGCATCAAATATTGAGAGTGGGACCTGATAGATGATGCAGAAACTCTCCCTACCCTTAGCCACACCTCTCTGCAATGGTTTTTTTTTCTCCCAGGATTGATGACCCTATAATCACATCTGCCTGGAAGCTAAAGCCCAGATAGACATTTCAAGCTAAGAGTTTGTCCCTGAGTGAACCCCCATCCTATTAGTTCCTTTAGTCCCTCTGCACATGAATTCTGCCCTGCCTCCCCTCACTTCTCTGGTTTCTCATCTCCATTAAAATGCAATACATAATGATGCATTTAGCTCTATGAGCTTGATAGAATAAAAGAGACCCACGATGTTTGCTAAATTAGAGGGCAGCACACAGGAAATGTGGCCTGCAGGAAGTTATATTAGCAGTTGTGTGTGTGGAGTGAGTGAGAGATGAAGAGAGAATGGGGTGCTGAGGGAGTCTTTGGGGTTAAGTCAACTGTGTCAGACTTTGTAATATGTCCAACTGTCATGATGTGCTTCACTCTTTCTGGATCCATCTCATGGCAGGCCACACCCCCGGACTGGCACATTTTACATACTGGCTTCAGTGTTCAGTTGTGGCCAAGAATTCCAAATGGCTCAGTAATAGCCAAATGGCTAACTTCAGTGCCCAGCCTGGCTCAACTCCGGGGCAGCCTTTCCTTACCTCCCTCTTGGGTCTTTGGGCCAAAGTGGTGGGAGAATGTGGTCAAAAGCAGCTGCTATATCCTCATTCCTTGTGATTCAATGGCAGCCATCCCTCCTCCTGGCAAGACTTTGGCTACAACACTTGGACCTCCTTTTCCCCTCATATTCTGAGAGTTCAAGTCCCCTCATATTCTGAGAGTTCAAGTTTCTGGAAAAACAGTAAATGAATAAAATCTTATTTAGTAATTTTTACCTGCCCAGACATTGTTTTGAGAATTCCATGTGTAACTCATTGTCCTTTTATTTTAACTTTTAAATTTTGTATCGGGATATAGCCAATTAATAAACAATGCTGTGATAGTTTCAGGTGAACAGTGAAGGGACTCAGATATGCATATATATACATATGTATATGTGTGTGTATATATACATGTATCCAGTCAGGAGTTTGGAATGGACACGTACACACTGCTATATCTAAAATTGATAGCCAACAAGGACCTACTGTAGAGCACATGGAACTCTGCTCAATGTTATGTGGCAGCCTGGATAGGAGGAGAATTTGGGGGGTAACTCATTTAGTCTTCATAATGATCCCATGAAGTAGGTGTGTTTATCCTCATTTTACACAGAGGAAAAGGGGACACAGAGAGGTAAAGTTCACACTGTGGTAAAGGTCACAGTTAGCAAGTGGTAGAGCCAGGGTTTGAACAAGTGTTGTTGGACCCCAGAATCCCTACTTGTAACCTCCATGCTTTATTAATAACATATATGTAGTTTTATTTCTTCACAATAAGTTTGGGCAGTGGAGTGTCTCTGATTTTTGATGGCAGCATGCATGCATGCATGTTGAGTTGTGTCCAACTCTTTGCGATCCCATGGACTATACCTGCCAGGCAAACACACATCTCTAGCGTCTCCTGTGCTGGCAGGTAGATTCTTTACTATTGCACCACTTGGGAATCCTTTTGACGGCAGTTGTTATTTAGTCTCTAAGTCATGTCCGACTCTTTTGTGACCCCATGGCCTGTAACCTGCCAGGCTCTGCAGAGGCCTACTTTTATTCAGAGCCCTGCTCTGTCCTTGGTGCTGAAATCTGGTCCAGCTGCCTAGGGGACTCTTCTGTTTCAGGAGGCTGATGCTCACCATTGCTCCCTCTAAACTTGACTCCTCCCAGCCCCTCCTTTAGCTCGGATCTGCTCACAGATTTTCTGCTTAAAATCAAATAAAGTCTGTTCCAAAGCTCAACTTTAAAATAGTCCCAGACTTTGTCCATTTTGTTATGTTTACTTTAAAACTAAGACAAAAGTCACCCTGCTTATTTACCTTACATGCAGAGTACATCATGAGAAACACTGGGCTGGAAGAAACACAAGCTGGAATCAAGATTGCTGAGAGAAACATCAATAACCTCAGATATGCAGATGACACCACCCTTATTGCAGAAAGTGAAGAGGAACTAAAAAGCCTCTTGATGAAAGTGAAAGTGGAGAGTGAAAAAGTTGGCTTAAAGCTCAACATTCAGAAAACAAAGATCATGGCATCCGGTCCCATCACTTCATGGGAAATAGATGGGGAAACAGTAGAAACAGTGTCAGACTTTATTTTTTTGGGCTCCAAAATCACTGCAGATGGTGACTGCAGCCATGAAATTAAAAGATGCTTACTCCTTGGAAGAAAAGTTATGACCAACTTAGATAGCATATTCAAAGGCAGAGACATTACTTTGCTGACTAAGGTCCATCCAGTCAAGGTTATGGTTTTTCCTGTGGTCATGTATGGATGTGAGAGTTGGACTGTGAAGAAGGCTGAGCACTGAAGAATTGATGCTTTTGAACTGTGGTGTTGGAGAAGACTCTTGAGAGTCCCTTGGACTGCAAAGAGATCCAACCAGTCCATTCTGAAGGAGATCAACCCTGGGATTTCTTTGGAAGGAATGATGCTGAAGCTGAAACTCCAGTACTTTGGCCACCTCATGCGAAGAGTTGACTCATTGGAAAAGACTCTGATGCTGGGAGGGATTGGGGGCAGGAGGAGAAGGGGATGACAGAGGATGAGATGGCTGGATGGCATCACGGACTCGATGGACGTGAGTCTGAGTGAACTTGGGGAGTTGGTGATGGACAGGGAGGCCTGGCGTGCTGCGATTCATGGGGTCGCAAAGAGTCGGACACGACTGAGTGACTGAACTGAACTGAACTGAAGACAAAAACAAAAATAAAAATACCCAAAACACTCTCTGTCACAGTTCTTGTGGATAATAAAACTTAGATAATTTAGCACACTTTACTTTTTGTTTCATCTGCTAGGGAATATTTGTCACTAGGTGATTAGAATCTTTTTTTAAAACTTAGATTATAATTTTTAATTTAATTCCTTTATTATTGGGATGAAAGGGTTTTAAAAATAAAAAGCTAATCATCACTTGTTTGAGGCTAGGATCACACTGAGCAACACCAGAAACAGGCACTCACGGAAGAAGAGAGCAATTAAAAATATTAGGCATTAGTTTTTATGTCGAGTACATATTAAAAAGCAGAGACACCAAGTTGCTGACAAAGGTCCATATAGTCAAAGCTATGATTTTTCCAGTAGTCATGTATGGGTATGAGAGTTGGACCATAAAGAAGGCTGAGCACTGAAGAATTGATGCTTTTGAACTGTGGTGCTGGAGAAGACTCTTGAGAGTCCCTTGGATTGCAAGGAGATCAAACCAGTCAATCCTAAAGGAAATCAATCCTGAATATTCATTAGAAGGACTGGTGCTGAAGTTGAAGTTCCAATACTTTGGCTACCTGATGTGAAGAGATAACTCATTAGAAAAGATTATGATGCTGGGAAAGATAGAAGGCAGGAGGAGAAGGGGATGACAGAGGATGAGACAGTTGGATGGCATCACCAATTCCATGGACATGAACAGGCTCTGGGAGATGGTGGTGGACAGGGAAGCCTGGTGTGCTGCAGTCCATGGGGTTGCGAAGAATTGGATAGGACTGAGCGACTGAACCACAGCAACAATGTGGTAATAAAAATAAAATCTGTCTCTCAGGGATGTTTCAAGGAATACAGGAAAAGCACTTTATAGAATGAGCGATATTCGTGCAGCTATTGTGCTGAAAATTTTGATTAGCAACTAGATGACAAACTCTTTGAAGAGAGGGACTGTGTCATATACTGTTCGTATGTTGCTTAATACTGGATAGAAAATATGTGCTTCATAGCACTTGTTGATTGATGAACTGACTAAACAATTGAATGCTTGCTAGAGTTGGCACAGCCCCCAGAACAAGGTAAGTACTCAATAAATCTATGATATTACCATCATTATTTTTAGAGTTACTGCTGTTCATTGATTTCTGAAGAATCAGACTCATAAGACTTCAGAGGCCATTAAGAGGAGCCCCATTTAGATACTGGAGTCCTCTCTAAAACCAGTTCTCTAACTGGCAACCCACCCTCCTGGGTGGGGTCCTCCTCTCTCTCACAGAAGATACTAAGCTTTGTCCTACTTTGTAAATTCTACCCATTGGTCCAAGGTTTCCCCTCTGTGACCATAGGGAGCAAGCCTCCCTGTGCATGAGAATCTCCACATGTTTGAGGATGGTTGTCTCTTTTATCAGATTCCTTCTCCAAGCTGAACACTTCCATTTCCTCCTATGCTTTGGCATGCTCCCTCCCAGGCTGCATGTCACACTCTGGATATAGGGAATACAGCCCAACCTGCTAGATGAGGATTAACTAGCTCATGAAAAGCGTGAACATGGTGACTACTTTTTGTGCATCCTCCAACCTTGCAGGTGAGTCTGGCAGTCCTTTCCTGCTGCTGAGTCATCTTGAGCTGGTGCCACTTTATAAAAGCTATTGTCAATCTCCCCAGTCTGAACCATACAGCTTGTTTTGTTTTCATGCATCTAAGGTTTTGATTTACATTAATCTCTGTTAAATCTTTCTTGTTAGATTTGGCTCAAGCCCCAAACTGTCCAATTATTTTTGGATTTTGATCTTACCACCCAACTTCTTATTATAGTGGCCAGGTTTGGGCAAATTACAAATCTGAGTTATATGCAATAATATCCTCATTTGGGTGTACTTGGAAGGGAAACTGCTATTTAAAGCAAAAATTGCTTGTGTTATTATAGAGAAGAAAAATGTTATATTTAGTCTTATGTGAAGTAGCTATTTAAAAATCTTTTTCTCATGGAAAATTTCAAACAAATTTCAAAATTCCTCTTATGAAAATGAGAGTAGTATAATCAGTGCTTCTGGACCCTTCAGCCAGGTCACCAGTCAACTCATTATCTTGTTTTATCTTTGTTCTACCCACTCCTCTTACCCCTCCTGATTATGGTGAAGCAAATCCTGATGTCATATACTTTTAATCATAAATTTTTTTGTAAGTTTCTCTCAAATATAAAGACTCTTTACATAATGTAACCATAGTAGCATTATGAGATGGTTGGATGGCATCACTGACTCAACGGACATGAGTTTGAGCAAGCTCTGGGAGTTGGTGATGGACAGGGAAGCCTGGCATGCTGCAGTCCATGGGGCTGCAAAGAGTCGGACATGGCTGGGGGACTGAACTGACTGAATAACACTATGACCCTCTGTGGGATGAACATTAACTCTAGTAATACGATCACCTATTCAGTCTCAGTTCACATTTCCCATAATGCTTCATCAATGTTTTCATTCAAAGCGCTTGTTTGAGTGAAGTGAGTGTGAGTGAAGTCGCTCAGTCGTGTCCAACTCTTTGCAACCCTATGGACTGTAGCCTATCAGGTTCCTCTGTCCATGGGATTTTCCAGGCAAGACTAAAAAATGTTTATGCATAGTCACTGGCTCACAGGTACGGATTTCCATCCCTCCTTTTTATTCCTTGTAATTTATTTATCTAAAACATTTATCTATTTGTACTCTTGGCTGTGTTGAGTCTTAGTTGTAGCATGTAGGGTTCATTGCAGCATGTGGGCTCTTTGTTGGGGCATGGGGGGGGTCTTTCTAATTGTGATGAGTGGGCTCCAGAGTGCATGGACCCAGTAGATATAAACTTTCTCTAAGGAGGGCCATACTTTGAACACAATCTCTAGACACAAAGTTCTCTTACAAACCTCTTCCTTAAAAGCTGGGATCTGAGTGACAAGAACCAATGACCCAGGTCACTGAAGACGAGAGGAGCATGGAAAGTCATTAAGCAGATGCCTTGAAGTTTAGGGTTGGACTCCCGTAGGGAGCAGCCCATCCATAGGACAGCCTAAGTGCTTTTCTGCGTTGGAGCTGATAAAGGCAAAATAAAACTATCGTTAGAGTGAAAGTGTGAAAGTGTTTATTGCTCAGTAGTGTCCACCTCTTTCTGACCCCATAATAGTAGCTCTCCAGGCTCCTCTTTTCTTGGAATTCTCCAGGCAAGAGTACTGGAATGGGTAGCCATTCCCTTGTTCAGGGGATCCTCCTGACCCAGGGATCAAATCTGGGTCTCCTTCACTGCAGCCAGATTCTTTAATGTCTGAGCCACCAGGGAAGCATTAATATCAGAAAAATCAAAGCATCTTGTGACTCCAGGATTTCAGCTAAGATACGTTCAAGATCTGAGGCACTGACCCATTTTGGCTAGAAAAATCAAGCACAGGAAATTATCCAATTAATGAACCAATGCACTGGAACTTATAAAAACGCCCACCCCTCTCCCTGTGTCAGAAGGCCCCTTTCTCCAAGACTTTCTGAAAACAACAAGCCAGCTGTCCAGCAGGCCGTCCCAGGCCACCAAGGGCTCCAGTGGTCTCTCTGCCATTGCAGCATCTGGCCAGAGCTGACTCTCTACCTGTGTCATGAGAAGGGTGCCTCTGGCAGCAGAAGCCAGTATAGCCTTGGTGGGAGAGGGTGCTAGAAGTTCTTACTCAGTGTGGCTGGATGTGCTGTCCAGGTTAGGGGCCTGGCTCAGAGGTGTTTGGGTGCCTTTGGAGGGAGCTGGAGTGGGGGACACGAGAGATGGCTTTGGAAGACCTTCTTTCAGAGTTGGAGGGATAAGAATCTGCCCAGCACATCCCATTCACCTTGCTCTCTACTATCAGGATCTCCCTCTGCCCACCAAACTGACTGTGCACCCACTAAAGTCTCCAGGGACAGCCTCATAGTCCTCACGGTGGCCTATTTTTTGTCATTTCCCAAACCCTCTGAAGCTCTGACTCTGTTCACCCTTTTTACCCTTATTTTCTTGTGCCCTCTTGTGCCCTGCCTTCTCAGTCTCTTCTGTGGCTTTCTCTTCCTCAGTCTACTCATTAAATGCTGGAGTTCTGCAACATTAAAAAAAACTTATTGGACTGTAATATACATACAGAAAAGAGGACAGACCTCAAGTGTTCAGCCTAATGACTTTTCACAAATTGAACCCACTCATGTAACATCCATTCCCACGACCCTAGAAGCCCGCATGCCCAGCTCCCTTCCAACCACTTCCCATCCCACCCAACCCCAGGAAAAAACTGATTTCTAGCAGCAAAGGTTAGCTTTTTAAAAATGTATTATTTATTTTTGGCTGGGCTGGATCTTTGTTGCTGTGTGTGGGCTTTCTCTAGCTGCGGTGAGCAGGGGCTACTCTCTAGCTCTGGTGCATAGGCTTCTCTCTGCAGTGGCCTCCCTTGTTGCAGAGCACACATTCTAGGGTCATGGGCTTCAGCAGTTGGGGCTCATGGGTTTAGCTGCCCTGTGTAATGTGGAATCTTCCCAGACCAGGGATTGAACCCATCTCCGCTGCACTGGCAGGCAGATTCTTAACCGCTGGATCACCAGGGAATTCCCATAGGTTAGGTTTTAATGTGGTTGTACTTTATATAAGCAGAAGCATATGGTTTGTGGCTGGACTCTTCTACTTAACACAATATATGAAGAATCATCCCAAACCAGTCGTGCAGTTGAAAGTCGTTCATTCTCATCAGTATGCGATCCCCAGTTTATTTGTACTCTCTGTTGTGATGCGGCACTGGACTCATATTTTCAGCTGTCATGAACACCGTGTCAATGAATATTCCAGTCCATGTCTTTTGGTGAATACATGTGTCCTCTCGATGGCTTTGTGGATACCTACTAGTGAGACTGCCAAGTTCGTAGGGCACTGATGTGCTCAGTCATGTTAGATACTCCAAATAATTTCCCCAGGTAGCCATCCTAGTAGTATAGGAGAGTTCCAGTTGCTCCATATTTTTCCTAACATTTAGTAGTTTCTCTTGTATTTTGGTCTTCCCTTGTGGCTCAGCTGGTAAAGAATCTGCCTGCAATGTGGAAAACCTGGGTTCTATCCTCGGGTTGGGAAGATCCCCTGGAGAAGGGAAAGGCTACCCACTCCAGTGTTCTGGCCTGGAGAATTCCATTATTTGGGTCTGTATAGTCCACGGGGTGGCCTGGAGTCAGACACGGCTGAGCGACTTTAACTTTCACTTTTCTTTTATATTTTAGCTGTTTGGAAGGATGCATTATTGTATGTCTTAATGGTTTTAATTTTTACGTCCCATAGTGGTTAATGATGCTGGGCTCCTTTCATATATTTATTGCCATTTGGATACCATCTTCTGTAACTGTCTTCTGCCCATTTTTCTACTGAATAGGCTGTCTGTCTCTCTTGTTGATTTATAGGGGTTCTTTATATGTTCTGGATATTAGCCCTTTGTTCATGTATGAATACTGTTTCCTACTCTGTAGGTTACCTTTTCACTCTTTAGTGGAGCTTTTCAATAAAATAGTTACTTTATTTCATAAGTTCATCATATTTTTCTTTTCTGTGGTGCTTTTCATGTCCTATACTCTGCTCTTTACTCAAAGGTCATGATGATATTCTCTGGTGTTTTCTAAAAGGTTTACTGTTGTAAATCTCATTCACATTCAGATCTGCAGTTGACTTTTGTGAATGCTTTTTTCTTCCACATGGTCATCAAACTGAGGATTCTACACACTTTAAAAGAGAGATGTCCATCTGTTAACCTTGATGCTGAACACATAGGTGTTTGCTATATTGTTTTCTGTATGACTGAAATATTTTATAGTTAAAAATAAAATGAAAAGTATTTAAGTACTGATGTTTTCTTGGGTGCCTTCTTTGATCTACTGTTCTTTTCATGTTACATATTCTTCCTGGGTGAGTTATTTGTCCATTTAGTTAAATTTCATTGAGTACCAATGTACCACGAGGTTGCCCTGCGATGGAGAAGCATAACATGGCTGTTGCCTTAAGGAACCATGGCCTGGTATAAATGAGGACAAATCAATACAGTGAAGTTCCTTGGAATACCTGTTCCAAAGAATAGCCCAGAGCTCATGTTATCTTTAACAGGAGTATTCTGTTCTTCCTGTTCTCTCTTCCTATTTCCCTTTTAAAATCAACTTCTTTGAGGTACAATTTACGTAACAGTAACAATTCATTTCAATCAATTTTGATGAATGTATATACCAGGGTAACTACTGCCACAGTCAAAATCTAGGTCATCTTACAAAATGCTCTCCTGCCCCTTTGCAGTCCTTCACCCGCCAGCCCTCAGGCCCAGGCTGGGCTTGCTTTCTGTCACAACAGGTTAGTTTTGTCTCTTTTAAAATTTTGTACAAACGGGATCATATAGCACATATTCTTTTCGTGTCAGAATTCTTCATTGCAGCAGGATGTTTTTGAGATCCATCAGATGTATGTATCGTGCATATTTTGCCCGGGGCTCTGGTTTGCATTTTCTTGTTCTCAGCAATGTGTTTTCAAGCTCCCTGCCCCCTTTTAACGGCTCTGGGTGCCTTGTAGTCATCAGCATTTGCAGCTGTATCTAAAGGCTGAGTGACTGGTCCAGGCCTCTTGGACTAGATGAAACTCTGTGTCTGGTTTGAGGACAGAACAGGTGATTCTGTTATTGTTAACCAGCCCTTCATAAAAACATGGAAGTTTCCTCCTTTGATAAAGTTCCTTTTGTTATAAAAATTAGTCCATCGAAATCAAAGCAAGCTGGAGCTTTACAAAAATACAAGTTTCTGGGCCACATTCCCTAAGATTCTGACTCCAGAAGTCAGGACTAGAGTTTGAGGATCTGGATTTTAAAACGCTATCCATTTCTTTCAGGTTGCCCAGTTGCATGGCAACAATGGAGACACAGACATAGAGAGCAGACTTATGGACACGGTGGTGGGGGGAGGAAGGAGAGGGTGGGATGTTTGGACAGAGTAACGTGGAAACATACATTACTATACCTACAATAGATAGCCAGTAGGAATTTGCTGTATGACTCAGGGAACTCAAACTGGGGCTCTGTAACAACCTAGAAGGGTGGGGTGGGGAGGGAGGCTCAAGAAGGTGGGTACATAGGTATACCTATGGCTGATTCATGGTGATGTTTGGCAGAAACCAACATAATACTGTAAAGCGATTATCCTCCAATTAAAAATAGATTTAAAAAAAGAAAAAAAGCTATCTAGTGGTCTGATGTGCACTCAGCACTGAGGGCCACTGTCCACAGACTGAAGTCCCAAATTTGCAGCACAGAACAGAGATCATTGCCATCAGTTTCAACCTACACATCCAGCTCTTTGTTATCACCTGTCCCCCTCTTCCATGTCTCCTGTTCTACAAGCATGTGGGATCTCTCACCAACTCTCTCCCCTCACCAACATTTGAAATGTTTTCCTCTCTACGTGGGGTATAGTTCTCCTATTGTCCACCCACTGGGCCCACTCCTACTCATCCCTCAACACCCCACTGAAAATGACCTTCTCCCTGATACCTTCCATAGCCTTTATTCATTGTCCACTCATAGCCCTTTTTTGATCTTCTGTCAAAAATGCTGACCCTCAAAGTACTATAAGGAGTTGTTTATATGACTGATCCCTTCCTTCAATACAACTGGAAGCTTTTCCAGATCTTGGACCCTGTCTTGCGTATCATTGTGTTCCTATTGGGTAGCCTGGGACCAGCCATATGTAGGCATTTAACAGTGATTGCTGAGAGAATGAATGGACGTTTGGAGAGATGACTGGATAGTGGTCCATGCTGGATTCCTTGGAGAGAATGAAGTCTTAAGGAAACAGAGTCTGGACACTCTTTCTGGGTCCTCTGAACACTGTGCCTGACCTTCACTTCCTGTTCTAATCTTCATGCCTTTTAGCAGAAAGCAGAATCAGTGGGTAGGTTGGGACAGAATCTACCTCCTGACTGCATCAGTCTTCAAACTCAGTTCATGCTTAATGCTTTTGTCATTTCCATTTGGGGTCACAAGTTGTATGAAAGTGCTTTGTCTGTGAGTCACAGGAGGGTGTGTATCTCTAGGTGGTGTTTTTTGCCCATTTGTCTGTCGAGTCAGATAAGTGAAAGGGTTTTAAAAAGTTGAAGACACTCCACAAATGTCAGAAAATGTTAAGTGTTGGCAAGTATGCCTATGAGGCTGTGGCTTGGCTTTTGCAGGGAACCAAGAACTTCCTGAGTTGTACACAGCTGGCTGGGTGCTGGGAGACAGAGGATTCCCCCAGGTATGAGGCCTGCCCTCCAAGGGCTTTCACACTGGTTTAAGGGAGGGAAGATGCTCTCATGTGTCTTATGGATGTGGTAGGGGCAACAGGCGTTCCAGGTGCTTTAGGATGGAAGAGGCCGAGGGGCCAGGCTGGTCATATGAGGCTTTGTGATGGGGCTGGGCTGCTCCTAAATGATGCATCAGTTTGGGGTATAAAGGGAAGGGGGAGGGCTTTAAGTCTGAGGACTCTTCATGATCCCTAGGACAGAGGGAGAGTGGGTGAGAGGAGGTCAGGGTAGTGCCCGGCCAGAGAGGTGCTCAGGAAGTGGTGGCTGGGCATGGGTGAGGGCGGTGGGCTCACCCTAGGGCCTCACGCAGAGGCTGAGGGAGGCAACGGTCAGCAGCTGTGAACTGCTTCGTGTCTCAGTGGTACATGGCTCCAGACTGGGGTCCACTAGTTTGGAAAATCCGGCCCGTGGGCCTGACCAGGAAGGAGGAGGATAGCTCAGCACAAACTGTCACCTCTGCGGGGGAAATAACGCAAAGTGCCCTCCTGGGACCATCCCTGGACAAGTGTGTGGTGGTCTTTGTGACTCTTCTCCCCATTCCACGCTCTGGTTTTACCTGCCATTTCCAGAATGTGATCAAATCCCATCAACTATTCAGAGTCAGGGCTTTATCCATGAACTGAGCTCTGAGCAGGAACAGACACAGAACTCCCTGTGGGGCGACAGGCATGGCCTCCAGATTGGGACAGAACTGAGTCGGAGGCCTGGCTTTGCACTTGTGGTCTTGGACAAGTTACTTAATTTCCAGGCCCCAGTTTTCCTCATCTATAAAATGGAGCTACAAATCTTCCCTATAAGATTGCAATGAGGGTCAAGTGGGGAGAAGTCTGTAGAGTGTTAATTATGGAGTCTGCCACCCAGCTAGCACCCCCATGACTTGCTTTTCTGCTATTAGAACCCCCCGAGTCAACACAGGACTCCTGTTCTTCAGTTTATAAAGCCCTTTACTGTACTTAACTCACCTCCCTTCCTTTCTGCTCAATCAGGAGAGCAGAGGTGTATCAGCTCTATTTCATGACTGGCTAACTGGAGGCCCAGAGGGGTCTGGAGCCTGGGGCTTGGGCCTCCAGCTTCTGGCTGGAGGGCCCTCCCGTGGCATCGCTCTGAAAGACTTCTGGGTGGAAGAGTCTGGGCACTGTGAGGAAGCCATCCTTTCCCTCCTGGCCGTCCCCTTCAGGACAGAGCTAAGTTCAAGACTGCAGCTGCTGGGCCTTAGACTTTTTTCCTGAGCTCCAGATGCCACAGGGCTGGCCCCTCCCTGGGGAGACTCGGCTCAGAGCTCGGTGTCGAGGAACGGTTCCTTGTGGAGCAGTGTGCTCTCTGACTGCAGACCTTAGGGCCGACTCTGCCCAGGACACCATCCACCCAGCCTTCCTGCCAGGACTCCCGGCCCAGGGTCCCCCAACCTGGTGCAGCCCCATCTCCTCCCTCTTTGGCTCTTTCCCACCTGTTGTCCTTGGCCCAGCTGCTGTGCCCTGTGTTGCCAAGCCTGTCCTTAGCCCTGAGCACCCACATCAGAGTGCACTGGTCCCTGGAGAAGCCGGGGCTGCCTGTGGGCAGGAGCAATCCCTCCTCCTCCTCCCTAGTTCTCCCAGTGAGGGCTCAGCTTCCCCAGAGCAGAAGTAGCCTTGGTCAGGGCGCCATCCTGGGAGGCGCAGCCATGACCACGGAGAGGAGGTGGTGCAGGGCCTCGTGTCTCCCCTGGGATCCCTGTGCCCTCACCTCCTAGAAAGCCCCACCTACTGCTTTCAGCGGTGGCACCTCCCGGCCAGTAGCACACCATTTCTCTCCCTAAGAGGTGTCAGAGGAGAGCGGCTGGGCTTTTATAATCTGTGGGTGTGGGGGATTAGAGTGGGATTTGTCAGGAATAACAGATTTGGGCTGGGCCCTCATTAGAGTCCCAGACTTCCACCTCAAGCTCTTTGGACTTTGTTCTCGACGTTTGAAATGCAAACTGACTTCTCAGCATATTCAAACTGGGCCCTGGCATTGGCAGCTGCCAAGGAGTGGAAATCAGCTAATTGTTCTGAAGAATTTCTCTGTGATAGCACTGAAAACCACAGCAGGTGGGACAGGAAGACAGTGTGGGACATTTCCTCCTTCATTCTCAGGGTCTCTTTGGATGCGGGCATTAGCCACACTTGAATCCAAAACATGATTTGGATTTTGGAGTCAGGATCAACCTCAAGTGGCTTTATGTGCTCTGTTGTAAAGTCTCCGTCTCCCAACCCAGTCACCAGGCCACGGTCCCCACTCTCACCAGGTGGACTATCCTTCATGGATGTCAGCGGGCTGAGATGGCAGTGGCCACAACACTGGGGCACTGCCCGCTGCTGCCCCTTCCTCCTGCCCCCTGGGCTTCAGTAGGTCTGCATGAATCCCTTGCTCAGGTGTGCCACCCTCCTTGTTTGGAAGAGGAGGTTGAGCAGCAGAGAGAGGATGCGGGTGGTAGCTGAGTCAGGGTAGGACCCGGGCTGCCTAACTCTCAGCCTGTGCCTTTGTTTGGACCCAGTTGCTGTATCTTGGTTTCTCAGATTAGTGAGATGCTTTGGGTAAGAATCAGGGCCATGAGGGAATGAGGCAGGCAACGAGGTTTCGAAGACAAAGCGGGGAATGCCCGTTTGTGACATCAAGGGCTTCACGGGAAAGAGCGCTGGGCAGGGAACTGTGTTGAGAGCGTGTGTCTGCGTGTATGTGAGAGGTTTTGCGAGTATGTACACATGTATGTGTGGTTACTGTGAACGCAGAGTACATGTTGTGTTTTGCTCCTGTGTGTGTGTGCGTGCGTGCGTGCGTGTATGTAGAAAGTCCGGCAGTCTGAGGACACTGAATTCTGTGATCCAAGCAGACCTCGATCATACGGAACCTCCACTTGCCACCCTGTCCGAGGCCACTTGACTTGAGGGTCTCTGTGTGCTTGAGGGAAACAGGAGCAGAGTTCCTGGAACTGAGGTTTCATGGGCCACTGGTTTAAACTGGCTCGATTCCCAGTGAGCTTGTAGGGGAGCAATTACCCTGCACTCTTTGTTGAGAGCACATATACTGAGCAGCCAGAAGGTGAGGGGTGAACAAAGGGGCTGGGTGAGATAAATGAGGGGGGATTCCTGGAGGAGCAAGTATCTGGGGACAACGGAGGCCAAATTAGAAGAGGAAAGAGAAGTCTCCTTTCTCTTTCTCTTTAAGTAAAGACATTTTCCGGAGTACCTGGAGGTCCGCTTTCAGCCTTGGTCTTCGCTGCTGAAGGGCAGTGGGAGGTAAGTGTGACAGTGATTAGATTAAACATTCATACCACACATGACAAGTGATATGACAGTTTGCTCTTCTCATAACCATCCGCTCAACAACCTTACAAATAGCAATCATTCTTCTTTCTTTTAGAACCCTGATGGTGACAAGAAAAGGGAAATTGGCAGATTAAATGATTTTTTCTGTAGAATTCATGGATTTCAGTCAACAATGTGCCCTGGAGAAAGAGTCAGAGATAAGAGGCAAGAACCCAAGAGGAGAGTGGGAAGTACCGAGAACTCGGAACACTGAGTCAAAAGATATCTGAAACTTTTGTTTCTAATATGGAATAAAGAGTAATGCACAGAATATTTGGGAAAAAAGTCTATGAGATCATGATGTGATTGGAAGTAATCAGCCCTATTGTATACATTGTGATGATAAACAAAAATATATTTTAGAAAACTGATGATGGGAAGAGCCTTCACTTGCCCATGGTCTGAGTCAAGTTAAATGGACCGTGCCCAGCTGGGGGTGGATGTAGTTTATAGCCATGCCAGGGAGCCACTCAAGCTTCCTAGGTGGTGTAGATGGTGTATCTTAGGGGAGCTGAGAGGAGAAATGAGAAATCCTGGATTCATTTCTCTAGCGTGAGCTTGGAATAGGAAAGGTTGGTGGTCTCTCTGACCTGGACCAGGTAGTCTGCACACTCTTCCTTCCTGGATTAGTCTTCCTCCAGCTTTCTTTTCCCCACAGGCCCCCTCCCTGTCTGTGGCCTTCCTCAAAGTCCTCGGCTATGGCCTGTGTGTGCGTGTGTTCTTAGGTGCTTCAGTCGTGTCCGACTCTTTGCGACCTTAGGGACCATAGCCTAGCGGGCTCCTTTGTCCATGGGATTCTCCAGGTATGAATGCCGGAGTGCACTGTTAGGCCTCCGTTAGGGGATCTTCCAGACTCAGGGATCAACCCCCTGTCTCCCGCGTTTCCTGCACTGCAGGCAGATTCTTTGCCGCCGAGCCACTGGCTGTGGTCTGTGCTTCCTTTCAGTCCAATGTACATCCCTCTGTTTCTTGGCCTGAGCCCCCTGCACCCTATTTTCCCAGCTCCCCAACCAGCTCTCCATCCAAGGCCCACACAGTCAAGAACACATCCTGCTGTGAGATTCAGATGTGTACCTTTTCCTGCCTGGGTGGCAAGAGCCCCAGAGGGATGCTATACCTTCTCTCACTCTTGCATTTTCCATCTCCTCATCCTCCTTCTCCTTCCCAGGCCTCCCCCTTCTACTCCCTTCTTCCCCTAGGTCCTCACTGAGGCTCTGCACCCATCCTGTAAACTCCTGAGGCTTGATGGGCTGGCAGAGTGGCTGTGGGGACACAGGGGAGGTATGGAAACGCTGAGTTGTCACTCCTGGGATGGGAGGGTAAGTCTCTCGGGGATTAGGGCTGTGTCCAGCCCTGCAGGATGGCCCCTCTCCCAACCTAAGCTTACTTCAGATGAGTAACCCTGGGGAGACAAAGCAATTTGGAAATTTGGGGTGATTACCAAGGTGTGTTTCGAGTTTTGGACTTGACCTCTTTCTGCCAGGCAAACCAAAGCTGATAATACCTCAATTGGTTGGCACCGTCAGCCAGCCAAGCTCCCAGCACTATATAAGCGCCACCTCTGGCCCAGAGCTTCAGAAGGTCTCCGAGTTTCCACCAACCTTCTGGTCCGCTCTCCTTTTGGAATACCTTGCTGTCCACCATGAGTCGTCAGGCCAGCTACAGCCAGCAGTCCTGCAGGTCTTCCAGCGGGAGCCGCCGGCAGGGCTTCAGCGGGCGCTCAGCTGTGGTGTCGGGCCAGAGCCGGGTCACCTCCTCCAGGTCCTCCTTGGCCTCCCGCTCAGGTGGGGGTGGTGGTGGGTCTGCCGCCTGTGCCATGATGGGAGGAGGCTTCGGCAGCAGGAGTCTCTACAACCTGGGGGGGAACAAGAAGATCTCCATCAGCGTGGCTGGAGGCAGCATCCGGGCTGGAGGGTTTGGGAGCACCAGTGGGGGATATTTAGGAGGCAGTGGTTTTGGAAGTGGTGGAAGAGGGATGGGCGGGGGCTTTGGTGGAAGAGCTGGGGGCTTTGGAGGGGGAGTTGGTGGCTTTGGAGGAGGGGCTGGTGGCTTTGGTGGCCCTGGTGGCTTTGGTGGTCCTGGTGGTTTTGGAGGACCCCGTGGCTTTGGTGGCCCTGGTGGCCTTGGCCCAGGTGGCTTCCCTGGGGGAATCCAGAAAGTGACTGTCAACCAGAGCCTCCTGCAGCCCCTCAATGTGGAGATTGACCCCCAGATTGGGCAAGTAAAGGCTCAGGAGCGGGAGCAGATCAAGACCCTCAACAACAAGTTCGCTTCCTTCATTGACAAGGTGAGCCCACCTCGGGACAGCTGGACAGTGAGAAAGTTTGTCCTAATGAGCTTGGCCTCTTCTTCCTCTTTTCCTTTTGCACCCAAGGAAGGACTTGCAGGTTGATCCTCTATCTCCATCCCTCAGGGGCGGGCCTGCTGAGGGAGTGGTAGATAATGAAACGATCTCGGTCCCTTACTGGATGGAGCCACTACTCTTTGTGTAAGTCCTGTCACCGCAGCTCTGTGAGGTGCCTCTGGCACTGCTGAGACTGTTGCCCCCATGGATGTCCCCTCACTGTTGGCTTCTGTACCCCTTCTCCATCTCAGGAAAACTGTCAATTGCTCCTCTTTGAAAGAGAGACCAACTCTGCCAAAGCTGGATATTTACCTGAGTGATGAATTAATCTACTGTCAGCCTAAGGAGAGGGATGCAGAGTGTTTTTTTGGGGGAGGGAGGGGGTAAGGGTAAGGGGTACCTCTTCCTAAGTGATTATCATAGGAAGATTTCAGCGTGAAGAGCTGTGAACGTTAGGCCACTGACCTTGGTATACGCGTGTCTGTGTGTAGGTGAGGTTGAAGCGACATTTTATCGGGCTTTCTGTGCTCTGACTACTCCATATCATAGTGGGGACACTATGGCAATAGTTGTGGTGACTAGAGAGTATCCAGGCTTGATCAGCTGCTAACTGAGGGTTTCAGCAGGACTGCTGAGTATGAGGTGTTGCGATCTTTTTGTGATCATGGGGTAGTATCAGGTCTTAAAGAAAGGGTTTGTAGGGACTCACTGGGGGTCCTCTCACCATACATAAGAGACTTGGGCAAAGCTGAAGATGAAGTTGATCTTAACACTGGAATATCAGACTTTGCAGAGGGGAAGCTCTTCAAAGCCTAGTGACCTACTAGTTCCTGGCAGACACCTGGGTGTCCAGATAAATTATTCACAGAGAGGTAGAAAGTGATGTGAAAATACTGTTCTCCACAGAAGGTGGAGAACTGTCCAAGACCTTCTCAGCAAGATCTCTCATCATCTTTGAAGGGGGATTCCCATGTCCTGGGGTCCTGAGTGGCCAGCATAAGGCGTGGCACATGCCTGGTGCTCTGCAAACGTTTGTTGAATGGTCAATTGATTGATATTTATTCCACTGTTTATACAGTTGGCTTTGAGCTTGTGTACAGAAACATTTTGTAGCAAATGAAAGTTTGAGACATCTTTAGCTAGTGGTTCAGTTTAAATGCAACTGAGTCTTACATTTAACCAGGCTGGGCAGCAAGGGCCCATCCTCGGTGCGTCTGGGCCCGTGTTCCTAGGACTAAGGCAGCCCAAGAGGCATTTCTCTATGGTTTTCTCTATTTCTCACCTTAGTACAGGGCACCCAGACGTACTGTAAACCTCTTCCTGGAAACTACATCTGCTGTAGGCTCTCAAATCTCCTGCTATTTATTGAGTACTAAACGATTGAGGAATGGATGGATGGATGAATGAATGATACAGTGGGAAGGTCATCCAGTCTGGGCATCAAGAAACCTCAGTTTTGGTTTGTTACTAGCTTGTAGTGTCACCTTGGTTACTCTGGGCCTCAGTTTCCTTATCCGCACAGCAGGGCTCCACCTCCGTTGTAGGACACTGATGTTGCTATCCACATGGGGTTAGTACTGAACTATTGTAGCAGGCAAAATGTAACCCAGCAGGAGGGACTGGGAGACCCCTGGGAACTCTGTTTCTAGGAAAGTCATCCAAGACTGGAGTTGGCTGCAGACTGCTCCCTGATGTCCTTTTCCTATTGGATGGCAGGTGCGGTTCCTGGAGCAGCAGAACAAGGTCCTGGAGACCAAGTGGAGCCTCCTGCAGGAGCAGGGATCTGGCACTAACACTAACAACCACAACTTGGAGCCTTTTTTTGAGAACTACATCAGCAGCCTCAGGGCCTTTCTGGATGGTCTGCATGTTGAGAAGGACAAGCTGCAAGAAGAGCTGAGGAGCATGGAGGGGATGGTGGAGGACTTCAAGAAGAGGTGGGTGCTGCTCAGTTCCTGGGGCAGGGGGTGGGGCAGGGTGGGTTGGAGGGTGGGAGGGGCCAGCTCTGTTCCAGCCAGCTACATGTTGGGCAGAATTTACCCCCACCTTCTCTGACTTTCAAGATCCCAGTCTTTAAAATAATGGCTCATGGTTTGTTTGGGGCAGTAACCCTTTTAAGAATTTAATGAAAGGGTGTATCCATGTAAGTTTGGTGGGGGTGTTCCAAGACACTCTGAAGTTCATTCACAAACCACGTAGACTCAGACAACACCCTCCATCCTCCTTGGATTAGATCATCTCCAAATTCCCCTCCAAATATGGGCTGTATTTCCCTTGTCAATAGGCTTCTGAACGAGAGGCAGCTTACTTTAAAGTTAAGAGTATGGTCTCTGGGATCCGAGTGCCTTGGGCAAGGTCTATTCCACCACTTTCAGCTCTGTGATCTTGGACTAACTCTTTACCTTCTCTGTGCCTCAGTCTTCTCATCTGTAAAATGGAGACAGTGATAGTATTTATTCACTGTAGTGAGGCCTGAATGAATTAATACATGTCATTCACAGAATAAGACCTGGCACATTTGTAGTGCCATTCTTGGTTTTCATGAATTCGAGAAGTACTTACCAAGAGCCCATGGGGCTACCATACTTGCTGCACATAGAGTGGTTCCAGGCCCTACCCTCTGACAGCACACAGTGCTCAGTGAAGCCTGTAGAAAAACCAGGTCTTACCTGAACCTGGGAGGTGGTGCATGCAGGGCCCAGGCCTTGAGCTAAGGGCAGGACGAAGAAGCCCCGAGTCTGCACTACTTACAGGAAGTGCTCTGAGGCCATGGTGACCTCCTGGGGAAGATGGGCCAGAAAGTGCCTCTCTTCTCACAGATATGAAGAGGAGATCAACAAGCGCACTGCGGCAGAGAATGACTTCGTCGTCTTGAAGAAGGTGAAGGGTCTCTCCCCCACCTCCCAACCCAGAGCCCTGCTGAATAGGGTGCGATGAGGTTGAGGGGAGAAAAAGTCCAGTCCTCTTATTTAGAGGGTCTCCTTCAGGCCATGTAGGTGAGGGAGGGCCACGGAGGGAGCCAGGGAGCCCCTCCACCCTAGCAAGCTGGGAGGGGCTGGGCCTGACATCTCAGGGCCTGGCTGCTCCCCTCCTGGGAGGAGGGTCCAAAGGGTCCACCAGCCATGTGGCTCCCTCCTGATGGGCCTGTGGGTCTATGAATCCCATTAGATCTTGAGTTGTGATCAGAGAGTGGACGAAGAGAAGGATATATATTAGTATATATATTTCTCCCCCTACCCCAGGAGTGTATTCTGAGGAGCAATTTAAAGAGAGCCTTTGGGAAAAAAAAGAGAGAACCTTTGAGTGTTGCTGATTTAAATCCTCCCCCAGACCCTCCTCACAAATTCTCCTCACCCAGTCTCTGTAACGGCCCCGGCCCAGCCCTTTCTCTTCTTTTCACCTTCACAGCCTCTTTGGCTGTTTTCTGAGAAGGGTTCTCTGGCCCAGCCTGAAAGGCAGCCTGTTTGGTAATGTTAGGCCCAGTCTGCCTGTGCCCGGGCATCTCATTTCCCCTGAGTGGGAGCTCCGGAGGGCGGGGGCAGGCCCCTGTGGCCCCTTTGCCCAGCTCCCTCCCTCAGTGCCCAGGACCAGGCTAAGCCCACAGGTCAGAGGGGACCATGACTGAATTCTCTCCCAGGACATTGATGCTGCCTACATGACCAACGTGGAGCTGGAGGCCAAGGTGCACAGTGTGACAGACGAGGTCAACTTCTTGAAGGCCCTCTATGATGCCGTAAGTCTGCCCCTCACCCACATGCCTCCTGTCTCCCAGAGAAAAAGTTTCATCTCTCTGTCCTTCTGACAAAAGTGGCACCTTCTCACCTGTCCCTCAGTTGGTTCAGAGCCCTTCCTTCTGAGCTGGTGGCTTGCGTCCCCTGGCGAGCTCAGGAGGGGTCATGTCTGCCTGGCCCTGCAGGAGCTGTCCCAGATGCAGTCAGACACGGGCGACACGTCTGTGGTCCTGTCCATGGACAACAACCGCTGCCTGGACCTGGACAGCATCATCGCCGAGGTCCGCGCCCAGTATGAGGCCATCGCCCAGAGGAGCAAGGCTGAGGCTGAGGCTCTGTACCAGTCCAAGGTGGGTGATACCATCATGTCTCTCCAGGAGGGCCGAGTCTGCTCCAGAATCCTTCTTCTCCTCATTTCCAGCATGGTGGCCCCTCTCCCTCCTACTAGGCTGGTTTGCTATCAGACATCTCCCTTCCTAATCAGAGAGCTCTGACATTGCTCTAACGTGGTGCTTCTCAGCTGGGGTGGGGGGAAGGTCTGCTTTTCCCCCAGGAGGCATGTGGCAATGTTTGAAGACAGGTTTGAATGCCACACCTAGGGGTGGGGGTGGGGTGCTACTGGAGTCTGGAGGGTAGAGGCCAGAGATGCTGCTGAACATTCTACAATGCATGAGATACCACTCTCCCACCAAACAAAAAATTACTCTGAAATGTCGCTAGTGCCAAGCTTGAGAAGTCCTTCACCTAAAGCCCTCTGGCTGCATATCTTTTATTGTTGGAAACACTTCCATTTTGCTCGCACCCAATTGGGCCCTGTCATGCTTGCTTCTGATCTGATCACACTGAGGGGTTGAAGCCAGTGTCTGAAAGGAAGTGGGGGGAGAGCAAGGGAGACTGAGCAAAGTTAGAGGACGGGGGAATTCTGTACACCTTTCTCCCATCCCCAAATCTGAATGGGGCCTAAGCTAGCCCTTAAGCATCAGACTCTTCTGAGTTTTCTGCCCCAGAAGTATAGCTTGCTGGGTAAGAGATGGCTCCAGCATCTGAAATGTTTGCATTCACGCTCCAGCCCTCTTACTTGATACCTTGGAGAGTTTAGTCATGGTACTCAAGCAATCTGTGTCTCAGTTTTCCCATTCATAAGATAGGGATAATAATGCCTTTCTCACCAGAGAGCTGTGAGGTTCTATGAGGTAAAGCACAGGGCTTGGGGCAAAGTAAAAGCTCAAAAAAATCCCAGCAGCGACTGTGCTGGAAGACGTGTCCCTGACACAGAGGACAGAGCACCTGATTCCTCCAGTGGGTGACCTTGCACAGGCCCTAACTCTTGTTTTTGTTTTGCTGTTTGTGATGCAGAAGGGTTGGAGTAGGGGACCATAGTAGGCCCTGCTGACCTTTTGAATGTGTGACTCTTTTTGGGTACAGTTGGGTGAATTGCAGACCACAGCCGGCATGCATGGGGACGACCTGAAGAGTATCAAGAGTGAGATCATGGAGCTCAACCGGATGATCCAGAGGCTGCGGGCTGAGATTGAGAGCGTCAAGAAGCAGGTGGAAAGGAGGAAGGAGCACTCACCTGAGACTGCGGGCTGATGCCTGCACCATAAACTCAGGGCTCAGCACTCACGTCTCAGCCACTTGCATGCTAAAATTGACGGGGCGTGCTTCTGGGCTGTGTCTTATAGACCCAGATCCTGCCTGCCTGGAGACTGGAGGCTAACGTGGACCAGAAATGTTGAGTTCAGACATAATTAGGGAGGTTGGGGAAAGAAGCTGTGTGAAGACCAAATTAGGAGAATAGCCAAGGTAGCTCACATCGACATGGATTAGGGCAGAGAGACAATTCTTTGGATAATTCAAGAAGACTTCCTGGAGGAGGAGGGCTTTCAAGAGATGCTTAGACTCTTACCATGAGGAGAAGAGAGGTATAGGAGGAGTCCAACTCCTGAGCTGGCCTAGGTCCTTGAGGCCAGATGGTGTTAATCCCTTTCCTGGAGGCACTAGGATTTCCATTGAAGCCCAGGCTTAATCTTCTTGGGTTTTAGTTTCCTCATTTGTCCAACATGAGGTGATCCATGTGTAAGCCCCAAGCACACAGGCAGGCTCTCAGTGAATCCACTTGACCTAAATTGGACTTCTGGTCCCCCCAACCCAGAATGCCAACCTGCAGACAGCCATTGCTGATGCAGAGCAGCGTGGGGAAGCGGCCCTCAAGGATGCCAATGCCAAGCTTCAGGACCTCCAGGCTGCCCTGCAGCAGGCCAAGGAGGACCTGGCCCGGCTGCTGAAGGAGTACCAGGAGCTGATGAATGTTAAGCTGGCCCTGGACGTGGAGATCGCCACCTACCGGACCCTCCTGGAGGGCGAGGAGTGCAGGTTACTTGGAATCCCTTTGGTTTCCCCGAGGCTGAGAGGTCTGGCGGCTTTGCTGCCTGAGCATGCGCGTGTGAACTGCTGGAGATGGTGGTAGCCCTTAGCGGGCCCATTCCACCCCCGACTCCTGCCCCTTTAAGGGTTTTGAGATGCTGCCAATCCTTCAGGAGAACTGTGCTTTCTATGCAATAGTGACACCATCAGAAACTTATCTTGGGGAGATTTTCCTATCTTTCATGTCTCATATTTTAGCTGTAAAATACATGTCTGAAAAAGAGGAGGACTCATAGGCATAAGGGCTTCCCTGGTAGCTCAGCTGGTAAAGAATCCGCCTGCAATGCAGGAGGCCCCAGTTCGATTCCTGGGTCAGGAAGATCCCCCGGAGAATGGATAGATTACCCACTCCAGTATTCTTGGGCTTCCCTGGTGGCTCAGCTGGTAAAGAATCTGCCTGTAATGCGGGAGACCTGGGTTCACATCCCTGGGTTGGGAAGATTCCCTGGAGAAGGGAGAGGCTACCCACTCCAGTATTCTGGCCTGGAGAATTCCATGGACTGTATAGTCCATGGGATCACAAAGAGTCAGACATGACTGAGCGGCTTTCACTTTCACAGGCATAAATACTATTTCTACGTTATTTCTTTATTATTTAAGGCCTTAAGAGTAGGTTTCTGAAGAGTGGGTTCTTGTAGGCTGGCACTTGGTTATAGGGCTCTGGCCTTTAAAGGGACAGATATAAACATTATTTACTATATAGGCCCCTGAGGAGCGGGAAGAGTATGGGTCGACACACCAATGACCCTCTGCTCTGATCCTCTTGAAGGTGATGTTAGTGGGAAAGGGTAACAATTTAAGCCCAACTTTACCCAACCGGTGGAGGAATGCATGTCATGGCATTTTGAGCACCAATTTCTTACAGTCAGCATCAGTCAGGAAGGAGCTAGGGGGACCAAGGCTTTCACTGCTGTTGACCTAAGCAAGGTGTATTTAAGGAAAAGAGGCTCCGGCACAGATGCTAATACGGAGGTCTGATCTTCCCCAACAGGATGTCTGGGGAGTGCCAGAGTTCTGTGAGCATCGGTGAGTACCGGGTTCCTTCTCAGGAAAGGAGCTGGATGCTTTGGGATAATGTTTCTCAAACCGAGGAGGCGGGCGGAGGGTACTGTGGGCCAGCGCTGGTGGACTGCACCATTTGCAGGCTAGGAAGAGCCTGTAGGGTGGCGGCGGGGGAGGCCAACCTCCCCTGCCCGGCTGTCTTGAGGCCTGCCCTCACCCGACTCCGCACAGTCGGGTGCGGTACCCAGGGGCGGGCTGGACCGGCCTCCCAGAAGCTGGCTGACCCCGAATGTTCTTTGCAGAGATGGTTCACAATACCACCACCAGCAGCAGCAGTGGCGGCAGCGGCGCCCTGGGAGGAGGAGCTGGGGGTCGAGGAGGTCTGGGGAGCGGCGGTCTGGGCAGCGGGAGTCTGGGCAGCGGAGGCCGGGGCAGCAGGGCCAGCCGCGGGGGCCTGGGCTTGGACGGCAGTTCCGGCGGCGGCTCCGCGGTGCGCGGGGGCGTCTCCAATTCCGGGGGCTCGAGCGCCGTCAGCGGGGGCGGCGGTCGCAGCTCGGTCCGGGTCACACAAAGCTCCTCCCAGAGCCAGCGGTCCCACCATAAACTCTGAACGTTGTCTCGGACCCACCAGCCCCCTTCACCTGCCGGCACACTCTAGCTCTGTACGCCCTTTCACATACCAGTGGGACCCTTTCCCTACGTAGCTTCTGCGGCTGGCACAGCAGCCCAAAATTTCCGGGGAAGGGTGATCTGGCGGAAAAACCATCTACTCCCATAAGGCCGAGCCGCGGGGCAGTGCCCAGGGGCTGGGCTGTGTCACCGCCCCCACCCCGCAGGGCTCCCCACCCCAGCCCATGTTCCACTGTCCTATGGGAAAGCCCCAGCCAGCCCTGTGCACAACCCGCTACTCCCCCCACCCCGCCACCCCGCCCCGCCTCGGCGCCCCTTCTCCCCCAATCTCCTGTTGATGTTTTGGTTTCCCTCCAGCAGTACTTTTCCTTTCTTGGCACCAAGATATGTATGAATTTTCTGTTCTGTATCTGCAATAAACCGCATTTATTCAGACACAGTGGTAGACTTTTCCTTCTGGATTCCAAGGTCACTGGGTTTGATATCCACTGCCAGTGGCTCACCGCAGTCTCTTTCCCACACAGAGCTTGGCCTGAGCTTGAAGCCAGAGGCTACCAGGGAGTTTTGAGAGTTCCCAGACAGGAGGGACTGTGTCTTTTATCCACTGAAAACTATGCATGACATATACCAACTTTCTTCATTGATCAGATTTTCAATTCATAAAAGTTTCATTACCCTTGAAAAAAAGTTGTAGGTTTGATTACCTTGCTTTTGAATCATTCCAGAAATGTCTGAAATTGTCCAGTCATTACAGCTCATAATTCAATTAGTTGCTGAAGTTGTATATTTTCAAAAGCAATTGTAAAAATTTGAGTGTTTTATAACACAAAATTGCATATGTATTTTAACATGTTTGCTATGATGAGGTGAAAGTGAAAGTGTCAGTCTCTCAGTCCTGTTCAAC
Organism: Oryx dammah; assembly: GCF_014754425.2. NCBI lineage: Eukaryota > Metazoa > Chordata > Mammalia > Artiodactyla > Bovidae > Oryx > Oryx dammah. The sequence goes on along the minus strand of NW_024070213.1, from coordinate 89,951,922 downwards.
TCTGCAACCCCACGGACTGTAGCCCGCCAGGCTCCTCTGTCCATGGAATTCTCCAGGCAAGAATACTGGAGTGGTTTTCCATTCCCTTCTCCAGGTGATCTTCCTGAACCAGGAGTTGAACCCAAGTCTCCTGCATTGAAGGCAAATTCTTTACCATCTGAGCATGGAGCCTTCAAATATAAAGTTAGGAGAACTGTCAAAGACCCTGAATGGCCCTGTGACAGGTCACCCCTGACCCTTATCCCAGCTACAGCACAGAATCAAGGCAGACCCAGGAGGACTTTCGTAGAACACAGGGTCAGTGCGGGGTCTGGGAGGTTCAACTCAAACCAGGGACATGCAGGTAGACAAACGTGAGTGTATGCCTGAGTACCTTCTCTTTAAAGTGTGGTCCTCATCAGCATAGAAGACTGACAATGTTGGATAAACAGAAAGAGAGGACACACCTCCTGGTGATCTCAGAAACTCTTTGCTAAGTAAACACAAGCTGCCAAATGCTTACTGCCTAAAAAGACACAACATACCACTGCAGCTTTGACACTGAATGTTCTAGCTCTGAAGTGAAAAGCTTACCTGCAATAGTCTGAGGCCGACAGAGAGAAGCCTGGCAACTGCCCATGGCAGCCTGTGCTCCAAGGGGGTGTAGCCTCACCTTTCAAAAGCAAACCCACTGTTGGGTACACCGCCCCGCCCCCTCCCAGGCAGTGATGCAGTGTAACACACCTTTAGCCCAAGGACAGAAGAGATACTTTTGACTTGTTTCAAACAGATTAAAAACTTCTCATGTTCCTTTAAGTACATGATTAAAGAAAAGCTTTCCTGTATCTTTTGTAGGCTTAGCAATATATCACAGGGACTTCCCCTGTGATCCAGGGGTTAAGGCTCAGAGCTTCCAATGCAGGGGGTGCAGGTTTGATTTCTGGTTGGGGAACTAATATCCCACATGCCATGCACTGTAGCCTAAAAAAAAAAAAAAAAAGCTGAACTTCTTTTAAAAACAAGACCAAACAAAACCCCACAATATATCACAGATACATGTTTTCCTGCTCACAATGACTTTCCCATTTGTTAAGGGCAGATGGATGGAAAATACAATTTGGTTAACGGGTATGTGTGTATGTTGTGAAGCATTATAATAGTTGTGAAAACGGATGCTTTCTTATTTGCTAGCACTCTGGTAACAGATCTTAAAGCATTAGCTCACTTAATTTTCACAGAGGCAGGGAGTGTTCTTCCTTCCACTTTACAAATGAGGAAATGGAGGCAAGAAAAAGAAGTGAACTTAGTTCAGTTCAGTCGCTCAGTCGTGTCCAACTCTTTGTGACCCCATGAACCGCAGCAGGCCTCCCTGTCCATCACCAACTCCCGGAGTCCATCCAAGCCCATGTCCATCGAGTCGGTGATGCCATCTGGCCATCTCATCCTCTGTCATCCCCTTCTCCTCCTGCCCCCAATCTTTCCCGGCATCAGGGTCTTTTCAAATGAGTCAGCTCTTTGCATCAGGTGGCCAAAGTATTGGAGTTTCAGCTTCAACATCAGTCCTTCCAATGAACACCCAGGACTGATCTCCTTTAGGATGGACTAGTTGGATCTCCTTGCAGTTCAAGGGACTCTCAAGAGTCTTCTCCAACACCACAGTTCAAAAGCATCAATTCTTCAGTGCTCAGCTTTCTTTATAGTCCAATTCTCACATCCATACATGACCACTGGAAAAACCATAGCCTTGACTAGATGGACCTTTGTTGGCAAAGTAATGTCTCTGCTTTTGAATATGCTGTCTAGGTTGGTCACAACTTTCCTTTCAAGGAGTAAGCGTCTTTTAATTTCATGGCTGCAATCACCATCTGCAGTGATTTTGGAGCCCAGAAAAATAAAGTCAGCCACTGTTTCCACTGTTTCCCCATCTATTTGCCATGAAGTGATGGGACCGGATGCCATGATCTTCGTTTTCTGAATGTTGAGCTTTAAACCAACTTTTTCACTCTCCTCTTTATTAAGAGACTCTTTAGTTCTTCTTCACTTTCTTGAGGGAAATAATTCAAACACCAGCAGCCAAATGCCAAAGCTGCCCTAAACTGCCTCATGAAACTGCAAGTGCAGTGGTAAGACCCAGGAATCAGGCTGCCTGGGTGTGATCCATCCTAACTACTTGCAGTTTCCCATAAGTACCACATTTCCCTCAAGAACTTGGGATTCTGGTCCTCACCCCACCACTACCTAGCACTGAGACCTTGAGTCTTTCTTGTCTCTCAGTCTGATCCAACATATAATGGCAACCTCTGGCTAGACAACCCCTGTTTATGGCAGGAGCCTTTCTGTTTCTCTTGGAATTTAATCCACATGTAACCAGCATCCTTATTTCCCTTCAGGCCCACGTCTGCACAGACGCTTGTTTTCCCTCAGAGACAAGAGAGAGTTGCCAGCTTTACAAATGGGTGTATACATAGTCAAGACTTCCAGCATGTTGGATGGAGGAGTTAATTTGCCTGGAACAATATTATCTCTGGACCTTGGCCAAGAGAGTGTACAGGGCTGCTCTGAGACCTTGTGGGGGCTTCTGGCCCAGGAACACTTCTTAGATTTTATAAGAAAGAAAGACTGGTCCTTAGTTTCCAGGGCAGGGTGGAGTTCCAGTCAAAAGGATGTCAGAAGTGGGGTCCTGGCTGACTTGGGGCTTCAGGAGGAGATTGAGGCCTTAGTTGCTGCCCCAAACACTCACTCTAACCCAGAATCAGGAGAACACATGGGTGTTCCCAGATGCCTAGCGCCATCTTCCCATCCCTGCAGGAGGGCCTGTTGGAGACTGAAGGTCAAGTTCCCCATGGATCCCATCTCTCCCAGGCTTCAGGAGCCAAGAGGCTGCCAGGAATTTCTCTAGGCCTCTGGTTCTTTTTTGGATTGGGAGGGAGGCTATTCAAGCTCTAGTTCTGGCTACCCCACCAACTTTCCCCTGTAGCCTTGACCAAGTCCTTTTCTTTTTTGTCTTTCCTTCTCATAAAATTAAGGTGCTGGGCTGATGGTCTTGTCAGCTGTCTAGGTCTGATTCTCCACAGGCAGAATATTGGTCTGAGGGTGTGGGAAGCCCAGGCTAGGAATTTCAATTCCATCCTAGGGGCTGCTCTTCCTGATCCCTGTCACATTATTGCCTCCCTCTGGTGCTCAGTGTCCCCAAGGCTCTGATTTCAAGATTAAAGGCCCATATACCTACACTAGGACTGTATCTCTCCCCTCCTCCCCAAGCGGGGGCTGGTATTGAAATTTTCCCTCTGCTCCTTTCTCTGCCCAAGGGGTCCTGCCTCTGCCCTCATGTCCTGCCCCACTTCCTTGCTGTCCTGTAATATCCCCCTCTGGATCTAGGAGATGCAGGGTGAGATGGGAATGGTTTTGCAGGGGCTGCCTCAGCCAGTCACACCAGCAACTTCTCTTAAACTCTGCCCCCACTGCTGCCAGAGGCTGTGATCTGCTAGCTGATTACTGCCCTGGGCCTCACCCTCTTGGCAGCCCTGGTTTCAGTACCTGGGAGACAGGCAGGGCCAGCTGGAGCCCTTAACTGACTTTCTACTTTCCATTTAAGGACAGCACTGATGGCAGGTGAGAAGAGATGTGGAGAGGGGGCGGGGACCCATCTCTCCAAAGACCCCACCTCTTCTGCAGTACCTGTGGGTTCTGGAGTAGGAGTGCTTGGGTTCAAATCTCCATTCCACCGCTTTCATGTGTAAGTTCTCAGATAAGCTACTTGATTTCTCCAAGTCTCCTCTTCCCCATCTGTAAAGTGAGGGTAAGAATAAGTATACTTCCCTTATAATGTAGACTTACAGATTTCAGGAGATTATCCACATTACAGAAACAGGGCAGTGCTTGGTCCATTGAAAGCCCTTGGTGCTATTAGTGCTATGATCATTATTTTTTTGTCCTCGGACTGAATGGAGTCTCAATATTCTCAATCATCCTTCTGCTTCCTCCAGGTCAAAGGTTCCCAAACTTGTCTGCCCATTTAAACCAACTGGAATTTAAAAATTCCAAAGCCTACAACTCCCCAAATGAATGAACTGGTTATTATGGGTGGACACAGGCATCAGTGGTTTCTGAAGTTCCTCAGGTGATTCCAATGTGTAGCAAGTTTAGAATCCGTTACTCTGTGCTGTCCAACCAATTGAAGGGTTTTTCTTTGGGGACAGCAATTTGTCCTAGAAAACTCATCCACTGTCTAACATTTTCCCCAGCTCAGTATTCTGGACAAGCAAAATCTCTCTTGTTTCACTTTAAGCCAGTTTTCTTTTGTGCTGAGGGAGTAGAATAGTTTTCAGTCTACACCAAAGACTCAGATAGTAATATTTGCTGAGCTTCCCTTGCCTCAGCCCTTCTAGGGAGTGACAGTAGCTTACCAGGGGGTCAGCCAGCTCTCAGACAGGGGTGTTGGCACTGGATGCTGGCAGCTAGTCACAGCTAGAGACCAAAGGGGTTTTCTAAATTCTGCTTTCTGGGGGTTCCTCTTCTATTTCATCACAATTGACCAAGTACCCATGTTCAGTATGTGAGTAAATATAAGCCTGAGCTTCCTGTTTAGTTGGTGGTAGAGACACACATGAAAGATTTAATTATGGGCATTCTTCATAATAAGAGTTGAAAGTGAGTGATACAAAAAGCATCGCAGCAGGTGGCAAGTTGGCTCACGTGGTCTAGAACCTTCAGGAAAGGCTATGTGGAGGTGAGGGGGCAGGGGTACCTGAACCCACTTGTATGACTCTCTGGAGTTTTCATATTTGATCTCGGTTATTCACTAGAGTCACCCTGTGAAGCGAGGGTGATTATCCTTATTTTGCAGATTAGGAAACTGAGGCTCAAGGAGCTAAGTGTCCAAGTCGTGGGACCAGGAGCGGGCAGAGGCAGGCTGGATTTTGAGATGTCCAACCCAAGGATCTTCCCCACACCACTGCTGCTTTCTACCTGGGTCCCATCGTCTTTTCTCCACTTTTCCTGCTTTCTCTGCCTTCAGGCCACTCTCTCACTCTGACCCATCCCAATCCCTGGCTCCCCTTTTCTTCCTTTGAGTCTACTGGTTTTCTTCTGTGTCTCTTGGGCCCAGAGGCTGAGGCTTGGCTTATCTTTATTACCAAGAGCTCCCTGAGGGGGTTAAGATCAGGACTAGGGCTGTGCAGACTTGAGGTGCCCAGACTAAGGTGGCAAGCATCCTGACTTGACCAGGACTTGTCCTTGTTAAAGCAGTGAAAGTCCAGGCAAAGAGGGGCCATTGGTCAACCTGCCAGGATCAGAGAATAGCTCTATCTGTGTTTGTTTAGTATATTATAGTGCTTTGTGCTTTTTCACTTGCCTTATGGGATTGACTCTGTGAGGAATAGATACTCTGATTTCTTTAAGTTTCTGAGGTTCTACTGGAGGTGACTTGCCTAAGATCACAGGTCAGTGAAAGCAGAGCTGGGTGCTGCAACCAGCTCTGTGACTGTAAATTTTAAGCTCACTTTCTCTTTTACATAGAGTCTACTGGAGACTGTCCACTAAACAATTGCTGAGCAGTTAGGAAGGCATGGAGGCTGCCTACAGAGACCCTCCCAGCCCTGGGATGCCGCTCGCTGGTGCTCTCCAGCACTTGTCTTGCTCTAGCTGTTGGCAGCTGGGACTTCAGTCTCAGCTTTTGCAAAAGTGTTTACTTATTGCACAAAAACAAAGAAGGATATAGGAAAAAAAAATCCACCTACAATCTTTAATAAACCAATTCACTTCCTATGTTGCTTTTTAAACCTGCCTTCTCGGCATTCTTAATTTTTATGGGTTCATAGAATGGATACCATTGTGTATTTCCTCAGTTAACGTTGTATCATTCTGTAAGGATAATTTTAGATAATTGTATCAAAGTGGCAAGCCATCATTTAGTCACTTTTCTGAGTCTGGATGTTTAGGACTTTTCTCCCTCAATAATATTCGTCATTGTCATAAGTTTTGGATGAAAGTCACCATCCATTTAGTTCCAGAGGGCAAACACACATTTTTTTAAATAGGCCAACACTGATGCATGTTGAATGAGCGTTGCCCACACTTGCTGTCTGGGGTCGTGCTTTCCAAAATATGGTCCACAGGTGCTTTGTTACTGGTTTGAGAGGAGATACATACAAAATATGAGAATGATCATTTAGAAACAAATTGCAAATATTTTTCCTTTTAGCAATGGAACAATTTTGGGTCTGTTTAATCTAAAAAAAAAAAAAATGAGGCTTGTATTTCATATACCTTAAAGAAAATCTCCTTTTGGTTTTCCCAGGTGGTTCAGTGGTAAAGAATCCACCTATCAAAGCAGAAGATGCAGGTCAATGTGGGTTTGATCCATGGGTCTGGAAGATCCCCTGGCTAAGGAAATGACAACTCATCCCAGTATTCTTGCCTGGAAAGCTCCATGGACAGAGGATCCTGGTAGACTACTGTCGATGGGATCGCAAACAGTCAGACATGACTGAGCATGCGTGCATGCAAAAGAAATCTTCCGTTAAGGGTAATTCATTTTTATCCTATTTTACAAAAGCATTGGTCTATAAGAGATTGGGATGGGGAAAGAAAAATAAAAAAGAGATTTGAGGGTAGTTTGTCTCTTGGACTAGAGGACCATGTTAAGTCTTGCGAGATGCTCAGTGAATCTACAACCACAGACCTTTGGTGCCACACAGGACCTCATCTGTCCTGCACTCGAGGAGCCTGAGTGTATGGAGTGACACATGATTCACCCAGAAAGTGTGAGCAGCCTTGGGCAGAGTCCCCTGCTTTCACTCGCACTCAGTGACCACAATACCGTGTTTTTCTGTGATCAAGATTTGGGTGATAACAGTGGGGAGCAGAACCAGGGTGTAGGAAGATCATTACTGTTGCCCCACCAGGATAATGCTGGTGAAGTCTCCACCCTGGTCCCAGCTGTGGTTGCAAGGCAACTGGACACCCCCTAGATTTGCCCCAGATCTCCCGGACACACCCTCAAACCAACAACTCAGTGGTGGAGTTTCTTAAGAAGATATCAAGATTTGGGGGGAAAACTGTATAGGAGTTTCCAGCTACTTGACCTGCAGAGACTATTGCATATCTAATCTCTAAATGGCAAGAGATGAATGATAAATAATCGAGTTGGGGAAGTTTGTCTGCAGTGCGATTTCTGCAACTCATAGGTGTGAGATTTTAAACAGATGTTGCTGGCAAGGCAAACTAAACACAAATACTCCCCTCCCAGGCTTCAGAAGGTGCCCAGCCCAACAAATGCATGCATATATAGGGACTGAGCCAGATCTCCCGCCAAAGGAGTCTTAGCTCCTTCCCTCCCCGTTCTCTGCCTCCTTTTATTCCCTTTCTCTTGTCTGCGTCTCTGGATGCTCCAGGAGCCATGAGCCACCAGTTTAGCTCCCAGTCAGCGTTCAGCTCCAGGAGCAGGCGGGTTTACAGTGCTGGTTCCTCTGCAGGCTCTGGTGGTGGGAGCCTGGCTGTGAGGTCCTTGTGTCAGGCCCGAGGGAGGTGCGGCAGTGGTGGTGGTGGGTATGGGAGCCATGCAAGGGGGTTTACCTCCAGGAGCCTGTACAATCTGGGTGGCAGCAAAAGCATCTCCATCAGTCTAGTGGGGAGAAGTGCCAGTGGTTTCTGCCAGGGTGGGGGAGCAGGAGGGGGGTTTGGAGGAGGCAGGAGCTTTGGAGGTGGTGGTTTTGGGGGTCGTGGCTTTGGAGGTGGTGGCTATGGAGGAGGTGGTCTTGGGGGTGCTGGGTTTAGGGGTGGCAATTTGGGGCTTGGGGGCTTTGGTCCTTCTTGTCCCCCAGGGGGTATCCAAGAAGTGACCATTAACCAGAGCCTCTTACAACCACTTCACCTGGAGGTGGACCCTGAAATTCAGAGGGTTAAGATGCAGGAGCGGGAGCAGATCATGGTTCTGAACAACAAGTTTGCCTCCTTCATTGACAAGGTGAGTGCCCCAGGGGCAGGCAGTCTCTGGGCTCTGACCAAATGGCCTTGTATCCTGCCGCCTCTCATCACATTGTCTCTGGTGGTGACAGTCACTTCCAGCGTGTGTGTCCTGGGACCTTAAGAAAACACTGACTTCATTTAGGCCTCAATTTGACTTCTTGAGGGGTTCATCTTTGTCTTTTCATTTTGGCAGGAAAGCAGATCCAAGCAATGAAAATACCCATCAGACAAAATACATGATGTGATCTCACTCATCATTTTCACTTTCCATCCATCCATCCATCCATCCATCCACCCACCCATCTATCCATTTACTCATTCATCCATATACCTTTCACCCATCTACCCATTTACCCACCCATCCATCCATCCATCCATCCATCCAGCCCACAAACATTTACCAAGCATCTACTGTATGCCAGACACTCCAGGTGTTGCAGGGCAACAAGGACAGAGGTCCTGCCCTCAAGGAGCCCCAGATCTAAAGGGAGGAGGATTGTGACAGTGTGTGGGAGGTGTGCTGATGGAGACATCGCTCTCTGCACCATAGCACAAAGGAGGCTGTGATGAGCTCTGGGCTGATAAAGGTCTTGAAGACGGAGAAAGAGTCAAACAGGTTCTCAGGGCAGAGGGAATTTCCAGGCAGAAGAACCAGGAGACCTGAGAGTTTGACGGTTTTAGGAAATTTCAGATGGTTACAGTTTCTGGAGAACATGGCACAAGAGAGGAAGGAGGAGGAAAGTGGAGACACAGAGCAGAGAGAGAGAAGCCGAGTGGGCACACTGCAGCAGAACCAAGCTGATGACTCTGGTGGGGATTGCTGGGGGACAAAGCCAATACCCTGCTATATAGGATTCTGTCTGAGTTCCTTATTTTAGCTTATCCAGGGCCAAGAATAGGCCAGATGGAGCCAACCCCCCCCCCTTCTCCCTAGTTTAAACCTCAGGTTAGATTGGGTCAGGTCCAAACCACCAAGCAGGGGCTAGTAAAAGAGATATGGAAGAGACCTTCCACCAGCATTTCCTTTTGTCCAAAGGTGGTGGAGGCATGGAAGCCACTGGAGGCTCCCCAGAAATTTCTTTACCTCTGGGGATGTAATGGGAAGCACCCCGGGATCCAGAGACCCCTGAAGGCTTGGTGACATTCCCTCAGGCCTCAGAGAAGTTCAGTGTCGAGGCCAAAGCTTGACCTATCTCTGACTGCAGGGTAGCCATCGCCAAAGTCCATCGCTGGTCTGTGTACCTGGCCTCTGATATCTGGGTGAAAGCTGGGGCCAGGACACGTGGGTGAGTTGGGGGTGGAGGGATAAGGATGTTGAGGTCCAGAGGCAGCCAAAGAGGAATTCAACAGAGCAAAGTGCTTCTGACTGCTTCTGATCATCTTGGATGAGACATTTGCCTGAATATCATCACACCTCAGGTATAGGCAGGGACTAAGAGGGCTTGATGGGAACAAGGAGATGACAGATGAAGGAGACACCACTGAAAGGTCAAGCTATATCAAAGGCAGGAAGAAGACAGGGTTGGGGATTGTTGAAATGGCCATGGGCAGCTGCTCTCCTGAGACTCTGATTTGATTGTGGTTCCTGCCATTAACAGGACATCTGTTCAGGTTTATGGCATGGGGCTGAGGGCACAAGCCAAAGTTCAAGTGCCTGTGGTTTCCTGCGCTTCCCTGAGGGCCTGAACTGTGATGACCACAAGGAGAGCACTTATCCAGGAGGGCTCTGGCCTGGCTGGAAGAGAGACGGCTTCTATCACAGTGGCTTCCGGCCCTACCTTCTAACCTGATCTTCCTGCGTTTACCTTTAATCTTGTACAGCCTATTCTCAGCACCACACCAGCGCCATCCTTTAAAAACATACCACATCACTCCATTTGAACCCTCTGTTGGCTTCCTGTCTCATCAGAAATAATAGGCTCTATATGATCTGGCCCTCTAACCCATAGCTGCTGCTACTTCCTGGCTTGCATTTGTGAGACTGAGGCCACATTGCTGCTACTGGGTAGAACCACTCTCAAACTGCAAGGTTCAGTGAGCAGAGTGAAGGCAGGAACTTAGCTCACCAAGGTACAACTCAACAACGTGACCCTGTACACCTTCTCTGACTCTACTCCTGTTTTCCTTTTGCTCACTGGCATGCTATTACATCCCTCATCCTCCTGTACCCCACCATGGACCTGCCTCAGGGCCTTTGCACTTGCTATTCCCTCTGCTTGGAACTCCTCCCTCCAAGGAGTGGTCCAGCCAAACTCCTCATCTCATTCAGGTCTTTGCTCACACGCTGCTGTCTCAGTGAGGCCTCCCTGATCTCCCTATTTAAAGGAGTACCCCATATCAGCATCCCTACCCCCACATCGGTGTGTTACTTTTCTCCATGGCCCCTATAGCCATTCAACAAATTGTGTAGTTCACATTTGTTTCCTTATAGTCATCTCTTCAAATAGATTGTGAACTCCTAGAATGCAGGTATTTTGTCTGCTTTATTTATAGCTGTATCTCCAGCCCCAGAATACTGTCTGGCATCTGACAGCTGCTCAATAAATATGTGTTGAATGAAAAATTGAGTCAACCCTTCAGGTGTCAAACTTGGGCTCTCAGAGAGTGGGAATGGAGACAAAGGCTGTTTGTGTTTTTTTTTTTTTTTTTTTTTTTTTTTTAGAATCAATGGCAAAGGAAAGGGATCCCAGGTAAAAAGGATGAGGGACCCAGTTCTTCCCACAGAGACAGTGCCCTGGCTTTGTTCAGCTGAACTTGAATCCTCTGTTCAGGCCAATGAGCAGGGTGGATGGTCGACACTAGCAGCAGTGCCAAAGTCTTAGCATCTCATTAGTCCACGGTGTTTATGAAGTGTCTTCTCTGTGCTGGGTGCTGTGTATCTACGGGTCTCAGCACCTGGTGTCCACTGGAGAATAAAGCCTGCCTTCCTGGGGCTCACATCCCATTGTGGGGAGGAATGTGCTAAAAAAGAAAAGACTGAAATCACGATAGATGCCACAGGGGAAAAGAACAGGGGGTTATGAAGGGGAGACCCCAGGGGGTGCCACCCTAGTTGAGATCTAAAGGGAGACTAGGACTTCTCAAGGCAAAGGGTTGGGGAGACCTAGGTTGCTGGAGGCACTAGGAGGTGATTGGAGTGTCATTTGCAGGGGGAGAGGGCCACAGGAGGAGGTCGAGTGGGGTGTGCTTTATCCAGGAAGAAGCTTAACTCTGCACGATGTTAAGTTTGATCTGGGTTACCCGGGCTTCTCCTGAGTACTGCTGCTGGGACACAGCCCAGCAGTGTTTAGGGGCCCCTGGGGAAAGATCATGACGGCTTTCAGTGATTTTTATAGTGGCTAAATCTCATGAAAATTGCCTGGCACTCCCTGAAGTCAGCCTCTGACTCTGCAGTTTGGGTGACCAATGAAAGCCATAGTTTCTTCGCCTGGGGTGGGGGCTTGGCTAACCCCTTAGCACTCAGAATTGCCCCACTGCCTGCTCATTGACATAGAGCTTCCCTATGGGACCATAAGATCCTTTCCTCTGGTCCCCACAATGCAGAGCACAGGGCTGCAAATGAGCACCCAGTCTCTCCCCTCCCTGGGATTGCTACCAGCGTGACAACTGGCCAGGTGGCAGGGATTTCTCATGGGGATGTCACAAACCAGGTGGACAAGCTGTGAGGGTGGAAGCTTTATCTCTTGCTTTAATAAAGCTAATAAAAACAAGCCATGGGAAAGACTATTCTCTGAGCACATTCCAGCCTAGAGTCAGAGCCAAAGGAGTTAACAAGGGCTGGCTGCTCAGATGAACAGTCTTAAGGCTGGGAATTCTGTCCGCCCTCAACTCCTTAAGCATTGTGGAGAACTATCTTCATGGTTCTCTTCTGACAACACAAAAGAGTGTGTTAGCCTCCTCCCCAACCACTCCCCACAGCTCCTGGGTGGCTCCTGGAGGGCATGTGTGTGTGTGTGTGTTTGTGTGTATGTGGGTGGGTATGTGTTTGTGTGTGTGTGTGTATGTGTACACACACCTGAGCAAAGCATGGAGAAATCCACTGTCCTCACTTAAGACACGGGAGGGGAGGCTCCCCCTGCAGGCAGAGGTAGGAGGTGGAGGTAGGACGAAAATTGATCATCATCATGGGAAGGACAGTTCAGGACTGGATCTGCACAGCCAGCCAGCTTTCTGGAGCCTGTACTTGACCTTCATGTGAACAGCTCTGGGGGAAGAAGCAGTGAGAACACAGTGTGAGGGATGCTCTCCATCCTTTGTGCTAATGAAGGAAACTGCAACATGGGGGTTTCCCAAATACTAGTTCTATCCCTGAGTTTGGAAATACCTATAAAAGCATTTATTGGACAGTAATGAGATTAGTTATGGCTCAGATGGTAAAGAATTTGCCTGCAATGGAGGACACCGGGGTTCGATCCCTGGGTTGGGAAGATCCCTTGGAGGAGAAAATGGCAACCCACTCCAGGATTCTTGCCTGGAAAATTCCATGGACAGAGGGGCCTGGTGAGCTGTGTGGACACAGCTGAGTGTGCACACACAACTTGCACATAGGCAACGTCAAAGTCCTTACTTTTGGGCACTAGAATGAATCCCATAACTTAAAAAATGTACCTACTTTAAAAATTCTGTCCAAAATTCTTTTCCCTCTTCAGTTATTACAGAGTATTGAGCAGAGTGCCCTGTACTATACAGTAAGTCCTTGTTGGTACCTATTTTAAATATAGTAGCGTGTAGATGTCAATCCCAAACTCCTAATTCAAGAATTTGAAAAAGAATAGATACATGTATATGCGTAACTGAATCAATTTGCTGCACACCTGAAATGGACACAACATTGTCAATCAACTACACTTCAATATAAAAACATGGCTAAAATTTCATGTTTTTTTTTTTTTAAATTCTGTCTGGGTTATGAAAACATTTCAATGAGGTGACCTTCTTGAAAAACACGCTGGGCAGCAATAGAGGTGGTGGGTCGCGGGATGGGGGCACCTGGGCTAGTGTGTTCAGGAATCAGTTTAATATTCGAAGCCAAAATTATTCCTCCCCTCCTCTTACTTTCTCTTCTCCTCAATCACATGAAGTGTTTCAGCCACAGAGAGACATGAGCCGTGGGTGTACTGGTGTTTCAGGTGCTCTGGGTCACCATTTCCTGAGGTTGGCATGGGGAGCTGATGGCGGGGATGGGCAACTCTACCATGTGAGCTGATAGAACCAAAGGAAACAGGGTACCACTCAGATGGAGGGGACTTGCCTTCAACAGCAGAGTTCGATTAGTGTAATTTTTCGGCAGGTTGACCTTACAGTCATTGGTCAACCATCAGAAACCATACTGAACTCATGCATCCTGGACCTAGAAAAAGAGAGCCTTCTGGCCCCCGGAGGGGCATCCTGATTCTCTGAGGTCTGGATATGCTCTGGGGCTGCACCTGCTTCTACCCGTGGGACTGCTTCTTGGACCACAGCTTGAGGGTGAACTTGGAGGTTTTCTGTTCTTAGGTGCGATTTCTGGAGCAGCAGAATCAGGTGCTCCAGACAAAATGGGAGCTACTGCAGCAGGTAAACACGTCGACTCAGACCAACAACCTGGAGCCTGTCTTTGAAAGCTACATCATCAAGCTGCAGAGGCAGGTGGATTTTCTCAGAGCGGAGCAGATGCGCCAGAGTTCGGAGATCAGGAGCATGCAGGATGTTGTGGATGACTACAAGAACAAGTGAGGCTCCAGGAGGAGCAAAGCGGTGGGGAGGAACAAGGCGGGGGACTGGTTTATGGGGCAAGGCTTACTGTGAATGGGTGAGGGGTGGAGGGTGCAACCAGGCAGGCTCTGCACCACTGCACAACTGCATGGGCACCATTTTGCACACGGTAGCCCAGGAGTGACGGTATTGCCAGTGAGCTCTTAATTGTATTGGGTGGGGAGGGGAAGCAGAGGATCTTCATGGATATTGGAGTCACATAAGCCTGGGTTCCAGGGTGGGCTTAGCCACTTTCTGACTGCCTGCAAGGTCAGCTTTCTAAGCCTTTGGTTTTCACATTAGTAAAGTAGGGATAGTGAGTACGCTCCTTGTTGAACTGTTGTGAGGGGGAGATCTGTGTCCTTCCAATTTGAGTGTGCACCAGCTTGTTGAAATCAGATTGGTCTGGGATGGGCCAAGAGGACTTTTATTTCTAATATGCTTCCAAATGATGCTGATGCTGGTGGACTGGGAGCCACATATGGGGAACCACTGGTTTAGATAAAATATTCTTAATAGTTCTTAGACTGTTTTTGCACGTATGAAGCACTCAGTAAGCACTGGCTATTATTAGTAATAATGGTAGGAGTGACATGACTTACTTAAATCTAGGTCAGCTGCTCCTGTCCCATACAGGCAACTGAGCAGCCTCCCCCCCGGTCCCGCCCCCCCCACCTTGCTGGGGGTGTAGGGTGCTTCTCTTAACTCATCTTGATGTGCTTACTGCGTTGAGCAGTCACATGTGTGTGAGTCAACAAGGGGGAAATGAAATGCACACTGAAGGTGACGGGGGCAGAATGGCAGGTGAAATTTTTTTCTCTTTTAAAAAAATCTAGTAAAAGTGGTTGCCATTTAGGTTATCATTTAAAAAAATGATCAAACTGGACAAATGTAAAAAGGTAAGATATTAAAATAAAAAAGACATTTGGGGGACGTTCTATGTGGCTCTGGATTTTCCACATTGTGGGGTTGTGCCCTCTATTGACCTGGAGAGCCAGGAGGTGGCTCCAGCTGCTTGTCAGTGAGAGTGGCAGGCCCTGGCAGGGGATAGCCAGAGTCCAGGACCATAAAAGTTTGGGCAATTCCGAGCCTCCCACTGCAAGGAAAAATCTCAAGGAGCCAAGGTCAGCTCTTGCAGCCTGTCTGTGTTTCTGACCTCCCCGCAACAGGTATGAGGAAGAAATCAACCGGAGGACTAGCAGCGAGAATGACTTTGTTGTCCTGAAGAAGGTGAGGGATGGGGGTGACCAGAGGGGGACTGTGGGTTCAGGAGGCTGAGAAGAGGCAGGGACTCCTTTGGGATGCAGTAGAACTGAGGGGTGGACAGGTGAGCTTGGGGCCAGCTTGCCGAAGGTGTTTCCCAAATGCTGGGGCCCTGACCCTGAAGCAGTAAGTCTCAAAAGTGTGTTGCTAATATGAATCTTGAAAAGTTTTTGAGTTTTTAATCTCTCCAGAGTCCTGAAAGTGGAATTAAATTAATGGGCAGCATGTGAGTGTGTTGTGTGGGGGCCTTAGGACCTGGGGTGTTTTGCATGACTGGCCAGGATGAGGAGCTGATGAACACTTCCTTCTGGCCTGGAAAGCCCAGGTTTGCTGGCTCCTTATTTGAGTGAGGAGAGGAAATTTGCAGGCAAGGAAATAAACCCAGAGAGGCTTTGCCATTTGCCCAAGGCTGCCCAGACAGCTGGTGGCAGGGCAACCGTGTCAGACTGTCTTCGCTTGCTGTTCAGGATGTGGATTCTGCTTTTCTGAGCAAAGTGGACCTGCAGTCTAAGGCAGACACTCTGCTTGAGGAGGTCGATTTCCTGAAATATTTATTTCAATCGGTGAGTGAATATCTCAAATATGTCTATGAGATGATGAGCTCAGTCCTCATAAGAAAACTTTCTCTTTTCTACATCTGTCAAGGGGTGTGGGATATAAGAAGGGGAGGTCTGACACCCAACCTTACCCCCTGGGGGTGCCTCTCCCCAGTCACCTCAAGTCTGTGGGCCTGGAGTCAGAATCATTTCAACCCCCAAAGCTCAGGATTCTGGGTGGGGCCCTGGAGATGGGAGCTGGGAGATGGTGAGACAGTCTCTGCTTCTGTCTGGAAAGGAAGGTTAATGCCCAGGACATATGGGGTAAAACCAGCCAGACAGCTTCATCAGCACTGGGGAGGAGAAGGGGCCATCGGGGAACTCTGTGGGAGAGGGCAGTGTGGGTCTTAAAGGGAACACGGATGAAGACTGGCGGGGTGGGGATAACACACGCCTCCCAACCCTGGTCTAACTTGGAGGCACCTTTCCTGGACTGGATGATGTGCTGGGAGCTGTACTGGGTATTGGGTATCTCTAGTCTATAGATGAGAGAACAGGGGCACTGAGAGACTGAGTTCCTTGCTCAGTCACCCAGCTGGTTAGTGGTGGAGCCCAGATGCTACAGCGAGTCTGAGCATCTACACGCATGGAGTTCTTTCTGCTGCCTCTGGGAGCTCATATGATCTCAAGGAACAAGCCTGCCTGGCTGGGGGTCCAGCTCAAGATGGCGGCCAAGCCAGAGTAAGGCGGGATGGAGGGTCCAGGAAAGGCATGATGGGCAGCTCTGAGTTCAGGCTCCCTTCTTCTCCTCTGAGCTTAGATCCAGATGCCTGTACCTTTAAGAAGGTCCCTCTGGGCACACAACAGTGATTCTAAGAGCTTTTCCCAGAGAGCTTTTCTCTCTTAAGGCTTCCCCAGAGAGCCTTGAAAGGGGGCATAGAGGGAAACTGAGGTCCCGGGAGGGGAGTGGAAGAAGTCAGCCTGTGTTCCATGCCTTGCAGGAGCTGTCTCAGATGCAGACCAACATCACTGACACCAACGTCATCCTGTCCATGGACAATAACCGCTCCCTGGATCTGGACAGCATCATCGATGCCGTGAGGATCCAGTACGAGGAGATTGCACAAAGGAGCAAGGACGAGGCTGAGGCCCTGTACCAGACCAAGGTGAACATCACCATCCCCAGCCAGGCCTGGTACCCTGAACCGAGCACACCTCCCACAACTTGTATTGTCTTTTTCTTATTTCTAAAGTAAAACATGTTTGCTATAGAAAATTTCAAGATTACAGCTAAAGATTACTCATATCCCACTACCACTATGAATATGTCAGCATATTTTCCACTTGTTCTTTGTAGCTAACCTTTATTGAAAACTCACACATATCAGGCACTGCACTAAGTGCTTTTATACATAGAATTTCATTTACTCCTTACAACAACGCTATGAGGTAAAGATTCATTTATTGTTTTACCAATAATAGAGTATGATGTTACCAATAATAGTAGAGCTCTTATGGTTGGGAAGTAGCAGAGGCAGAATTTAACTAAATTCAGGTGCACCATCTACACATGCATGCTCTCAGCCACCATGATGTTTTCTTATTTTTTCATAATGATATCTTTAAAAATATCTTTTTATATTTTTCTCTTTCATTTATTACTTGCGAATACCTTTCTTTGACATTAAATATTTGACATCATTTTTAAGAGCAGTGTGGTATTGCATGGTAAGAATATGTCTCCAGTTTTCAGATAAACATCTTTGTAGCTAAGTTTTGGGGCACACCCTTGGTGACTTGTTTAACATAAATGGACTCGGAACTTTCTGGAGGGTGAAGACGGCAGTTAAGAGTCAAAGGCCAAAAAAAAAAAAAAAGAGTCAAAGGCCAGTCACTCAATTCTGAACACCTGGAGCTTGAGATCTGTTTTGTGGATTACCTGTGACCATCTCCAATCGTGGCTGGCCTCTAGCCCACTGTCCTGCAGGCGGGTGTTCTGAGTGCCAGGGGTCTGGCAACAGACTGGGGAGATAGATGGTCAACAGTGAAGACTTCAGAATGCAGAGATGCACTGGAGTCCACGCCGTCCCTGTTTTCTTCAGAGGCACCCCACTCTGCTTCCTCTGTAACAGTCATCGAGAGCCTGGTTTTGTCGATGGCATGCGGGTGGAGGTCCTCTTGATGGGGCCCATAGATTCAGGAATGGAGGTAGAGAGGAAAATGGGAATCAAGAGGGAACATGCTGAGGGCCTCTGAAGAAGTAAGGTCCTGAGTGTTAGAGAAATCATTCTGGAAAAGGGGAGGAAGGAATATGGTCGGATGGGAAAAGTGAGAGGGGCCCAGTATGGGCAAAGTTTAGATGTGGGAAAAAGGAGGTTAAAGGGAGCATCAAGAAGCAGGTTTGTCTTGTTTGGTCCTGAGTCTGAATCTCTGTCTCGAGATATAGGCATCTGTGTGTGTGTGTGTGTGTGCACATATCTGTGTGTGTGGTGTCACAGTTCAGATGAGGGAGGTTTGGTACAAGTGTGAGCATGTGTATGGAGGATCACAGCTCTAGGGAGGCTTACCCTGGGACCTTCCCTAGGGGAGAGCAGCCTTGGGCAGGGTCTGGGAAGGCAGACTCACTCCTTCCTGGAGGAGTGTGTGATGAGCAGCAGGTTGACCATGACGCTGCCCTTGACCCTCAGTACCAGGAGCTCCAGATCACAGCGGGAAGACATGGAGACGAGCTGCAGACCAGCAAGATGGAGATCTCCGAACTCAACCTCACCATCCAGAGGCTGCAGGCAGAGATTGGCAACGTCAAGAAGCAGGTGAGATGTATGCTCAGGGTGGCTGATCAGAGCTGCTACCTCCCATGACGCCCTGCCTCATGAAGCTCTGGAAACTCATGCCCCATGGTTCTTCTCCTTGACTCTCCCGAGTAGATCGAGCAGATGCACACCATCATTTCTGAGGCAGAGGAGAGGGGACAACAGGCCCTCCAGGATGCACAGCAGAAGCTGCAGGACCTGGAGGCCGCCCTGCAGCAGTCCAAGGAGGAGCTGGCCCGCCTGCTGCGTGACTACCAGGCGCTGCTGGGAGCTAAGCTGTCCCTGGACGTGGAGATTGCCACCTACCGCAAGCTGCTGGAGGGAGAGGAGAGCAGGTGGGCTGTGTCTCCGGGCCAGAGCGCAGGCAGGGTGCAGCCCTGGAGCAGTGGGATTATTTAGAGAGTGTCTATTTATACAATCCCAGCTTTCCTGGGAAGAGTGGTAGCTCAGGGTGAGCAGAAACGTTCAAGTCAGAAGCAGAGGACATGTGAGTGGGCAGCGTCATGGTCATCGCTGTCCTGTTCCCCAGTGCGACGTCCCTAACACCACAACTTAAGCCACTGCAGCCAAGTGGTGACCCCCAAGGCTAAAAGGCTTCACGGAAATGCTTCACATTCCCTCTGCCTGCACTGGCTCCCTGACCTCTCTGCTCCCAACACACCTCCCCTGCTCCTGATGTCTCCTGGCTGATGATTGCTTTCCTTCAGGCTTTGCCAATAATGCTGACTGTGTGCACCTTGGTTTTTACAGGATGTCAGGGGAGCTGCAGAGCCAAGTGAGCATCTGTAAGTAGCAGAGCCCAGGAGTGGGGCTGTTTGGGGCTGGGGGAGGGAGGGCCCATGAGAAGACTGGCCAGCAGAAATCTGGCAGCGGGCATTTTTGTGTCCTGTCCTACACAACGAAAAGCAAAGTAAGCAAGGACAACTGCACAGCCCAGAGAAATAGGTTGAAATAATATACGACTTTAGTTTTCCTTTATTTTGATTTTTATGATGCCTAATAATTAGCAGTGGCTTAGAATTCTTCAGGGTGTAGCAATAATGAAAATGCGCCCTACATTCCTTTGTATTAGGAAGAATACTTCTGAAATGGGGAGACTTTGATCCATGCTTTTGGCAGGTCAGATGCGGCCAGTGATGAAGGATGTAGGGGGCTGCTTTGAGGGTAGGTGCAGGTGGGTCGGCCCTGCCCAGCCCTCTAACCCCCTTGTGGGCTGTCCTTGCCCCCACAGCTGTGCAGAGCAGCCAGCTGACCATCGGCGGAGGTGCCCGGGGCTCTGGAGGTTACAGCGGTGGCGGAGGTTACGGAGGCGGCGGAGGTTACGCAGGCGGCAGCAGCAGCGGAGGCTACGGCGGCGGCGGCTCGCGTGGGGGCTCGGGCGGCCACGGAGGAGGCTCCCGAGGGGGCAGTGGAGGCGGTTATGGGAGCGGCAGTGGGAGCTACGGAGGGAGTAGCAAAAGTAGCAGCAAGTACGGGGGCGGGAGCGGCGGCGCCTCCCGAATGCAGATAATCCAAACGTCTACCAGCACCTCCCACAGGCGAATCCTGGAGTAGAGTGCCAGGCTTCTGGCATGCCAGGCTTCTGCAACGCCTCGCGGCTCACAAGCACCACCTCCTGACCCCACCCGCCACGCCCTTCCTGACCCCCATCCCCTTACCTTTTCCCGATGGGTCTCAGCAGTTTTGCCAATAAATTCCACTCGAGACAGGGAATCAGGTGGATGATCCCAAACGGCAGATCTCTATTTGGAGGGCACTGACCGGTAGTCCAAACACAGCCAGGCACATTCTCAAGCCAGATGCCTCAGCTGGCCCAGCTTGGGGACACTTGCGGATAATGGAGAGTTGATGTCGAGTATACTAGGTTTCTCACTCCAGGTTCTTTTTCTCACTCCAGGCTCCCCTTCTTGCACCTGGGCTTCTCTGTGAATAATAATGTATCCCTTAGGGCTGGGGTTCACAACCTCCAGGATCTAATATTAGCCTGATGACCTGAAGCAGAGCTGATATAATAATAATAGAAATAAGATACACAATAAATGTAATGCAGTTGAATCATCCAGAAACCATTTCTCCCCACCCTCTGGTCCAGGGACAAATTGTCTTCCACAAAACCAATCCCTGGTGTTAAAAAGGTTGGGGAACGCTGCCTTAGGGGACTTGAAAATGAGGTCTTTGGGTGAGTAGCTGAGGAAAAGGCAGGCCAGCTTGGTAAGGAGAACTTCTGTGCCAGGGGTCGGTTCCTGCCTCTTGGTCTGTGGCCCCATCCATCGCTATTGCTGGAGAGTGTGGATTTATACATCAGACACCTGTAAGTCGCGTCTGGTCCTGATTCTGAATCTCTGTGTCAGGAAACATTGTTCCTTGGGTTAACAGCCCGAGACGGGGTGTCCAGAAGGCAGAAATGCTCGTCTACAGGGGGGACTGTAAGTAGCAGTGAGTGAGGGAGTTGATGGACAGCAGTCTGGTTCTGTTCTGTCCTGACTTCCTTTGGAAGCTCCATTCTTTGGAAGTGTGGCCCCTCCTGAACTCTGCTTCATAATGACTCTCTGGAGAATTGCCCAGCAGTCTGGGCACGTGCAGCCCAGCACTGATCTGTCCAGGTGCCCAAGCCCTGAGGAGTTTGAGAATCACACTTGGGTCTTGGGAAGGTTCAACTCTGAACTAGTCTGCAAGCTGCCCATTGTTTGCAAGGTACAGCTTCATGCTCTTCCCAGACTGCAAAGTTCCTCCTGACTCTTGTTCTCTGTGATTCTCTCTTTGTGAGACTCTGACTGTTTATTTTGGGTGTCACGTAAGATACTTGAGAAATGCTGGAGGGGACAGGATGGGGAAGGTATGACCAACTAATGGGGCTTTGGGGGCCTTGAGAGACGGCCGGCTTTGCTGCTTAAATCTGGATTTACCTCCGCTTGTTTGCTGAGTCCTAATACGATGTCCATGTCAGTGACATTCCTGAGGCATCTGCTGGACTCAGTGTGGGTTCCCTAGGAAGTACTGTGACCTCAACATCTCCTGGTTGAAGGTTGTACCTTGGAGGGCTTGACATTTCTGGTGTCTCTACAATAAATTTTCTGTGTTCTCCAAACTGCTGTTTGATCACATGAGTTTACTTTTTTTTACTTTCTGCAGGCTTCTGAAATTATTCATAATTGAAAAGTAAAGTTTACAGCTTTTATTAGTTTTTTATTGCATGAGTAATATTTGAGCCTCAAAAACCTTGCACACATAATCATACTAATATAAACCTTAAAGTGGCTGATCTTTGAAAAGTCAGTTACACATTTGTTCAGGAGGAATTTGTTTTGCTCCCATTGTGTGGCAGGCAGTGGCCTATGCACTGGGAATGTGATGTTGAATGAACACATTTCGGAATCTGAAGGCACTCACAACACAAACGGGGAGGGTTCAGTGGGAGAGGAAATTGGAGTGTGGGCCCCTATGGACCCTCTGGCCTGAGGGTGGAAGCAAGGCCATATTGAGGACAGAGGCAGACCCACTGCGCAGGAGCAGTGGGGACCGCAGGAGGTGCACATGCTGGGAAAGGGAAGTTTGGTTCCAACAGGCTCTTGAAGGGCTGGAAAGTAGAACAAATAGGGGAACAGAGTCAGAGCAGCTGTGAGGGGCCCTCCAGACAGGGGAATGGTCTGCTCAGAGTCTTGAAGATCAGAAAGTGTGAAAGTGTGTGTGAGTGACAAGGGACAGCCAGGTAGGAGAAACTGAACTGGAGAGAGAAGCTGAGGCCATTAACTCAGCAGAGCTTATGGTCAGGGGTGTCTTTAACTGATGTCCCCGAGGGAGGCAGAGATGCAGAAATTCAAGGGTGGAGCAGGTTAAGCCATCACCTTATCCTCTGTGATATTTCTGAGTCCGTGTAAAGGAGTCACGTAAAAGATGTGACCTGCTTTCTCATCCTCTGAAGGAATACAGATGGAATTTGGATATGGGATTCATTCAAATAGAACTGCAACTCCTTTTGATGAGACATCGTGTTCCCATATGATCCCCTACATTCTCTTGGAGAAGTTTCTCCCCATCTCACCTGTCTTGAAAGCAGGCCTGTGGGGCAAGAACTGGGAAAGGGAAATGTGGGCAGAGGGGCTACCCAAGGGGAGGGATAAAGGGAGCAGACAAATACAATTTCTATACTTAAAAGTCAAAAGAGCGCAAAGACCAGGATGGGAAGACATGGATAGACAGCAGTGAGTAGAAACATGATTGAAAGTACTCAGCTGAGAGTGACAACACATGAGAGAGTAGGGTGCACTGGCTTCGAGGACAGGCATGGGGACCAGTAAGAGCGTAATGTGCAGAGCCTCCTTTTTCTAATCCGTAGAAACAACCTAGAAGAGATGACCAAGATGGACAGGTGGGAACGCAGCAGATTTGGCTCAATATTAGAAGCATCTTTTAATTAATCCTGATGTGAGAGAGGCCACATGGATTTAGCACATTGTAAGCAGAGGTTGGCTAACCATCTGGCAGGAGGTTGAGTGAGGGACTGAAGGATGGGTGGGGTTGTGTGTATGGCAGCATTTCATGTCTTTGTTGCCCTAAGAGTTTGTGCAATGAAGCCTGAGAAAAAAGGAATTCTACTCTCTATTTTATATTTGGGAAAATTGAGGTCAGATGCCAAGGAAGGATCAAGTCATGGAGAGGCCAAGAGCTCTCTAACCAGGACTGTTTTCTGGCATCCCCAGACCTATTTCAGGGTGTGGATTTGATTATCCCTGGGATCATGCACGTGTGTAGGATGTGTATGGTGCTCTTAGGGAATCCAAATTGGCTCTGGAAAAAAACACAAGGGCAAGGCCAACCAGGGGCCATCTTTCCCATACTTCTCCTCCTGGGCTGGAGTTGGGATTGACTCAGAAAGCACGGCCCTGCCTTTTCTTTTCAGAAGCCCTGACCATCCCCATCATGGAAAACTTGGGGGAGGGGGCAGATGGAGGGAACTATGTGCCTGAATCCAAGGATTCTTGGAACAGAGATTCCACAAAGCAGTGAGATGTGAAGGCCAAGGAGAAGGAAGGATCTTGGACTCTAAGGAGAAATTTCACATGATATTCTGGGGCTGAGCAATGAGACTGGGCACTAAAAGAGACCAGAGGAGGTTTCCTGGTACAAACATTATTTCTGTTAGAGATAAGGAGAGATCCCATCAGGAGCAAATGCATCTCATCTGTAGCTCATCCTGGTGAAAAACATGAATGGGTCCACAGCCCTTTACTATGCACAAAATGCTTTCACATGCATTCTCTCAGATGACCCTCACTGGCATTGGGAAAGTGCTGTGGAGATCACATGCGGTCCCTTCCATGGGCCATAAAGTGAGCCATCCCTGCTTCTGGTCCATGCTATTCCTGCAAGGCAGATACTCAGAGGGAGTGCTGAGCAGACCCATCCATCCACCAGCAGAAGGGCGGACAGGTGGGAGCATGGAACCCAGGGCAGCAAGGCTCCCAGGGAAAGTGTGCCAGCTGACCCTCCCTCTGAGAGGCTGGGGCAGGGCGGGGAGCTCTGGGAACTAAATGTAATTCTGCCAGCTTCTCATCTACATAGATTTCGATCTTGAGACATGGTGAAGAGGAGGAGCAACCACGGCTCAATAAAGTTCTCACTCCGACTGACAAGGTGTATGTTTCTGGGCTGGGAAAGTCTTTGGTTTAAGGAAGTCTCTCAAGAATGCCGCCTCACCCTCAGTGACTGGCCCTTTGGCCCAGGAGGTGTCTTCAAATTATAAGCCAGGGGTTCTGATGGTTCCTCTTCAAGCTCAGTGTAACTCCCATTCTTTTGTTAGAACCACTGCCCTGGTTTTTATCAGCTTTCTGATCAGTCCTGGAAATTGTATGTCTTCAGATTGATCAATGCTACGTTGCAAGGCTGAGTTGGTAACTTGGGATGCTGGGAGCTTCTCCAGCTTGGAGGATCTGTTCTGAACATCCCAGTGCTATGCCTGAAGGGCTTTTAGGGGTGTTCCGGTGATGTGGCCCAGCTTCCACGCCTGTCTCAGTGTGCCTGGCCCCAGGGATTGTTCCCGCCTAACAAAGCAGGCGTCCCACAGGGAGGGTTATTACCAGCCTGGTCTCACTCCCTTCAGCTCAGGTGTGCCCAGTGTTCCTTTCTGTAGTGATGGGCCCCTAGCTTCCTATTACAGATTTATGGACCCCATGATTCCCTTAGGTTTCCTCCCACAAGATGCCCTCATGTCAAGAACTTGAACTTCCTTTCCAGGTCTTTTCACTGTTTTCAGCAAAACATGGGGCTTGTTCCAAAGCTTTTCCTGATTGTTATGTCTTCTTCTAGGTCCTTCCAAATGCGAAGGCAAGAGAGATAAATCCCTGCTCCTTCTCTCTATCATCTACTACACTTCAGTTTCCCTGTAAGTTAGATATAGTCTCTATTTTATAGATGAGGAAAGCAAGATCAGAGAGGGTAAGTGACCTGCCTAGGGTCACACAGCTAGAAATTTGCAGTCAGGAGGTAGACTCTGTGCCTCAAAGTAAGACAATCTCTACCTCTCTTCTTCCATATGCTCATCTTGAACTTCCTCTTTTCTGACCTCTGCTCTGCTCCAGCATTGCCAGTGGGTGACTGCTGGGGGCCTCCTTTGCTGACAGTCTTGGAATAGGCTGTCCCTAGCTCTTCACCTGTCTTCCCTGTGTAAGGAGCCTCGGCCCTTGCTCTGCTCACTGCTGGCTTTCAACATCTCACCCCGCCTCCCCATTGTCTGTGATTTTCCTTTAGGCTTTCTAGGCTTTAGCTTTCCCCACTGCCCTGAAATTTTCTTCTCCCACGTCCCTGGTGGAGTCCCACAGGGCTGGGTGGCTTGTCATTGCATGTCTCTCTTTGATGCTTTTCTCAGTCCCATCCCTCGAAAAGCTCTCAAAATAACACCACACTGCCCCTCCCTCTCCCCTCAGCCTGCCTGTGACAGCCTCATCTTGTTGATCAGTTCTGGGGAGTGTATGTGAAGATCCTGGGGACTGGAGGTGCTCTGGCACTCTGTCTGGCACTGTTGAGGGTACCCCTCAGGGACAGGAAATCCTGTGGGAAGCTG
The DNA here is from genome assembly GCF_014754425.2 of Oryx dammah. NCBI lineage: Eukaryota > Metazoa > Chordata > Mammalia > Artiodactyla > Bovidae > Oryx > Oryx dammah. The sequence continues at coordinate 89,926,570 of NW_024070213.1, read as the reverse complement.
GGGAAAGAATGGGGCTGAGAAGGCACCCAAACACACAGAGGACAGTCTTGCTTTCAGAAGGCTTACAAAGCAACTGGGAGACAGCAAACACGTATGCACACAAGTGAAAATGAGCCAACTGATACATCAATACGCATTTGAATCGGGCAGCAACTGAGCTTAGGAAAAGAAACCAATGGAGCAGCTGAGTGATGTTAATCAAGGAACACTCCCTGGAGGAGTGGGCCTGTCCACTGCTCAGTGGAACAGATGAGATATAGGCATCTGTCTTCAAGGCCTGCTAGACCAAAAACAGATATCCAGGCCCAGATGCTGAAGAATTGAGATCTTGACTATGGGCAGGAGTTTGAAGACAGTTGCCAAGGCAACTTGAAGCTCTTTCAGAGGAGAGTAGAAGTAGGCTTGGAAGATGGAGTCGTACAGAGAAAAAGGGAAGAAGAGAATTTGGCCTGGGCAAAACAAGCGAATGGCAAGGTCAATATGTGAGCCCTGGTAAGAGGATGATAAAGCTTTCAGCTTTGTCAGGGTGATGCAGGTGGTGGAGGCAGGCCAATGGCAAGATGAGACCCATGGGGTGGATGAAGGCACCCATGTACTAGAGTCTAATGAGCTGGCCTTGTCAATTACCACATGGGCACATATTTATGAATATAAAATGTCTTTTTTTTTTAAATTGGAAGATAATAATTTTACAACATTATGTTAATTTCTATTGTACAACAAAGTGAGTCTGCTGTATGTACACACATATCTCCTCCTTCTTGAACCTCTGTCTTCCTACCCCATCCCACCCCTCTAGGTCATCAGAGGGCACCAAGCTGAGCTCCCTGTGCTATACAACAGATTTCTATGATGTCCTTTTTTAAAAAATGAGGCTAATAATTCCTGTCACATGGACTTTTTGTGATTTTTAAATGAATTGTATCTCCTACCACATGACTGGTACCTGTCAGGGTTAGTGTTTCTTTCTGGTTGCATTTTGTCTTTACTTTTATAAATGCAGGGAACACAAATAAGCCAGAAATGAAGGCTTGTGGTTATCATCTTTCTCCCGTCTTTGCTTTTTATTATCACCACACACTCATCACCATCCTGGGGATTCGGCAGGACACAAACTTGGTTAGCAGGCAGCATTTCAGTTTCCAGTCTTTTGAGGTGACCTCAAAAGTAAGCAGTGAAAAGAGAATGGAAGTTTGATTCGGGAATTGGAGGATTCCCAGGAATTCACCATATGACTTGGGAAATTTTTTTGACATCTCTGGGTCTGCCTTCTCACTTTTTTGATAGGCAGGTTGGATGGTGGCATCTTGGAGTGATTCTTTTCCCACTCATTTACAGGAACCAATTCCCTCAGCCCATCCTTGAGCTCTTCTCCAGTTTCAGAGGAAGAACACTTGAATCAGAACCAGAAAACTCAGCTTCTAGTCCCAGATGTGTCTTTTCTGAGCTGGAGTATTTAAGATGCTGAATCTCTCTGAGTCTCAGTTTTGTGTTTCATGAAATGGCTTGAACACAGCATGACTGCCTAGTTCTCAGGACTCTTGTGGGAATCGTGTCTGCGTCTGTTCTTGGTAAGGTGTAGGGTACAGATATAAACTGATGGTTATTTTATGCCTTCTTGTTGCTTCTAGTAGCAGCTAGTGTAAGTTTTGCAGTTCTATAAATTGTCTATGGACTGTTTGACTATCTACCTCTTTGATTCTTCTCTATGTCAGTCTCTTAGTTTGAGATTGGAAGCATGGATCACTGCAAAGATCAGCTGTGGGCTGGCAGAGGTAAGAATGAACACACACACACTCACACACACATACACATGTGCACACCCCTCCAAACTGCTAGAAGGAATCGATTGTGCAGTGATATGTCTCATGAGGGAGTGTGCTGAACTAAAAGGATTTTGATTGTCTGTTAAAAGATGATTAGGCAACAGGCATCACCCTGCCAAGACTATCCCAAGTCCCATTTTTCCCAGTGAGGGACAAGATCTGGATTACTCATTCCCTTAAGAGATGGTTGGTGTAGCAGCTCAAGAATGGTAGCTTTGGGACAGAGTCTGAGACAACAGTGCCATGGAGATGAGGGGAAGGGGAGCACTGGGGAGGTGAGGGGCACTTTCTGGAGGAGAGCGTAGGGCAGAAACTGTGGAAAAAGAGGATGGAAAAGGCACAGTGGTGAGGAGCAGGCTGGAGAGGGTGTCCTGGTTCATAACTATAGGGTGATGGGACCAGATGGTCTTCACTGACAACCTCCCTCCGGCATAGGTTGTACTTCCCCAGCGGAGCCCTCACACTTGAGTCTATGACTGATCAATACCACTCAGGGTAGCTTAAAGCCAGCTGAAGTCAGAATCCACTGCTCACAGAGTCTTCGATTCTGTATTTACATGCCAGGGTGAGGAGCATGCCTGGCTTCTAAGAAGTGTCAGGGTGAAAGTCTGTGTAGGGTCCAGGTCTTCCCAGATTCCAGTGCCACTACTGCCTATTAAGACTAACCAAGTGCTGCTCTCCAGGAAGGCCCCTGGGGATTGTTTCCTGACCCACTGCAATGCATGTTGGGTCCCTTTGCATCTGAATGGCAGCAAAATCCAGATCACCGACTCGATGGACATGAGTTTGAGCAAGCCCCGAGAGTTGGGGATGGACAGGGAAGTCTGGCATGCTGCAGTCCATGGAGTTGCAAAGAGTCAGACACAATTGAGTGACAGAACTGAACTGGCAGCAAAATCCCTACTGAATTCTGAATCTCCCCTTTTCAGAGTAAACTGGAGAAACATTTTCCAAGCATGTGCACATTTCTGGAGCCATGGACTCAAAGGGATAAAATAGACCTTCTGCCCTTGGAGCTCTCTGCAAGGGAATGGCTTCCCAGACTATCTGATTTTACACACAGTGGGCAGCACACCCTGAATTCAGCATCTGTGCTGTCATATAACATGTGGGTTAGGATCTTGTGCACTGCAGCTTGGCATCCCCTGTTCAAATCCCAGCCATGCTGTCTGCCATCTATGTAAACTTGGCAGGCTGTTCAATCTCTGTGTCTCAGCTCATTTTAAAAATGGGTAGCATAGTAGCATCTATCTCAAAGAATTTCTTGAAAGTTGATATATATGAAGCTCTTCCCTGGTGACTCAGGGGTAAAGAATCCGCCTGCTAATGCAGGAGATGTGGGTTTGATCCCTGGGTCAGGAAAAGCCTCTGGAGAAGGAAATGGCAACCTACTCCACTCTTCCTGCCTGAGAAATCTCATGGAGAGAAGAGCCTGGTGGGCTACACGGGGGTGCAAAAGAGTTGGACACAACTTCGCAACTAAACAACACGTAGACCAGTCCTGGTACCTGGTCAGTTATTGATGCATTATTATTAATTAGCTATTCTTACTCTGCTACTGCTAAGTCACTTCAGTCGTGTCCGACTCTGTGAGACCCCATAGACGGCAGCCCATCAGGGTCCCCTGTCCCTGGGATTCTCCAGGCAAGAACACTGGAGAGGGTTGCCATTTCCTTTTCCAACGTATGAAAGTGAAAAGTGAAAGTGAAGTTGCTCAGTCGTGTAGGACTCTTCGCCACCCCATGGACTGCAGCCTTCCAGGATCCTCCGTCCATGGGATTTTCCAGGCAAGAGTATTGGAGTGGGGTGCCATTGCCTTCTCCGATTCTTACTCTAGCTTGCCATTATAATTACTCTCATTATTATTACTGATGTTATTACTATTAACATTACTGTTGTCCAGAAGCAATTTAAACCTCTCAGGCCAGCTTTCCTGACTCCCATCATTGTTCTCTCTTCCAAATCTACATCCATCTTTTCATACAGTCTAGTGTGAGTCCTGAACCGCTCGTCAAGTCTCATGGCCACTCCTTTGTTTTAACAGAATGTATGAAATAGCATCTGTTTGTTTATCTCATTCTCCATATACTTTTGTGTGTGTGTGTGTGTTTGGCCATACCTTGTGGCTTGTAGAATATTAGTTTCCGATCAAGGATTAAACCTGCGCTTTCAGCACTGGACCACCAGGGAATTCCCACCATATAGTTTTTCAGCTGGTATTTACATGCCATCCATTTGCACCTGTTTTCTCTTGCTGATTCTGCCCTTGATCTGTTCCTGCTCTGGTCAACCTCTGAGGAGAAGGAAAAGCCAGAAAGCTAGAAAAGAACAAGCATCTTCTTTCTGGTCCTTTCAGAGCACAAACCCACCCACCCATCCTGTTCCATGATAGTTCCTACCTACTTCTCTGACATTAATGCACCCCACATATAAAGTTTACATTTAATAAAAAGAGCTTCTTTTAATTTTTCACTTATTAAAGATAGCACTTGCTGAGCTCTGAAGTTTGGAGGGCAGATCTCAGAAATGGGCTGAAGAGCTCCTTCTGAGACTCAAGTGTGGGGAGCTGCACCTGCCAGGCTCCAGGAGAATGTGCTGAGCAGCTTCCACGGGCAAGGCAGGAATGGGGACTGCCCTGTCTCTGTGACAGGAGGTTATGAAATCCTGCCAAGAAGCAGCAGGTGGCAGACGTCGGGTCCCATTTTCCTAAGTCGCAAACTCTCAAAGAGAGATTTTTGCCTGATAACCAGATTACCACACGAGTGATCTTGCGTGTGCAGCAACTTTGAGAGCCATCCTGGGAGCTAGGCGTGTAGTGTTTATCCTACTGTTGAGGCTCGTAAATATCTTGTATGGCTGCAGGCGAGCCAAACCTTGGAAAGGCGCTGCATCTCGCTGACTCTAGGGCCAAGCCCAGCTGGCTGCCTGTATATAAGGGGAAGTCTCTGTGCTCCAGGTAGAGGAGTGTTAGCTTCTTTCCTTTCTCTGGACGTGGCTCCTTCTCTCTCCACGTCAACATGAGTCGACACTTTAGCTCCAGGTCAGGGTACCGTTGTGGCGGTGGAGGAGGGGGCTTCAGCTCTGGCTCTGCAGGGGTAGTCAGCTACCAGCGCAGGTCCACCAGCAGCTCTCTGCGCCGCAGCGGGGGAAGCGGTGGGAGATTTTCTGGTGGAGTGTGTGGCGGTGGTGCTGGTGGTGGTTTTGGAAGTCGGAGTCTCATTAACCTTGGTGGCAGCAAAAGCATCTCCATTAGTGTGGCTGGAGGAGGTGGACGTGGCGGTTTCGGTGGTGGTTATGGTGGCGGTTATGGTGGGGGTGGCTTTGGGGGCGGCGGTTTCGGTGGTGGCGGCTTTGGGGGCGGCGGTTTTGGAGGTGGTGGCATTGGGGGTGGCTTTGGGGGTGGTGGTTTTGGCGGAGGTGGTTTTGGTGGGGGCGGTTTTCCTGTCTGCCCTGGTGGCATACAGGAAGTCACCATCAACCAGAGCCTTCTGCAACCCCTCAATGTGGAAATTGATCCTGAGATCCAAAAAATAAAGAGTCAAGAAAGGGAGCAGATCAAATCCCTCAACAACCGGTTTGCCTCCTTCATTGACAAGGTGAGTCTATCTGCTCAGTGCACCCAGAGAGCTGCTCCTGTTCCATGTGGGATTGGCTCCGCCCAGGGGTGTTTTGAGTTTGAGCCTCAGGTTTCTGTGGTTGGATGGTAGGATAGTTTGTGGAGTTGTCCTCAGGAGATATATTACAAGTATGTTTGCAATGATGCTGATGACTAACTTCTCTCTTGGGCAAAAAAGTCTGTAGTCCACATAAAGGAAAGTCAATTTGACCTCACCATGAAGTGCTTTTTTTCTTTTTTTTTTAAATTCAACTCCTGAGCTGAATTTGGCTTCATAGATGTTGAATAAAGATAATAGAAATGAGGTTAATTCAACCTTCTAGGATGCAAACCAGAACTCTGGAAAGGCCTTCCTAACCATAAAAAGGGACTTACTTGAGTATAAACAGAGCACATGGTGATACTGTAGCCAAAAGTGTGCAGTAAGTCAAGGTCAAGCATCTCTTGCTGTCGGAAGAGGAGAACTGCACCTTGAGTTTTCCATTGATACTGGACCAGGGTGGAGAATTTTTTGTGCTTGTATTTCCAAGTATCTGCTCTAGAAAAGAATATAAATTATTTTTTACTTGATCATCAATAATGTCAACACAATAGATTTGGAATTCACTTTTTGGATTTTCCCAACATACATCTGAACTATGTTTGCTCAAGGAAAGCAAAACAATTTTTATGGTACGCTACCTAAAATAAAAAAGAAAAAAGGAAGGTAAATCTCTTAAGTATCAAGTATCTGTTTCAAAATATAATTGCAGTAATTTTATATGTGCTTTGCTATTTGGATAGCTACTCCCTTCCAAAGTTCCAATGGAAACTTTTAATTGCCATTTCCAATCTCATAGAAACTGAGGCTTCTCTGAATTCAGAGTGAGTTGGGTTTTGTTATGAATATGATGCTAACTTGATCATCTTCTTCCTACTTTTTTCCTCTTCCATGGCCAGGAAAATAGGCATTGAAGTTCTTCCCCAAGTGGCTGGGCCTGGCTATGTGGTAGGCCTTGGTAACTCAGTGGTCATAGGACTCATTTCTGTACCAGTGGGTAATGGGGTCTTGTGTTCTTAGGTGAGATTCCTGGAGCAGCAGAACCAGGTGCTGCAAACAAAATGGGAACTGCTGCAGCAGATAAACACCTCCACTAGGACCTACAGCTTAGAGCCCTTCTTTGAGGCATACATCAGCAATCTCAGAAGGAATGTGGACCAACTGAAGAGCGACCGATCTCGGCTAGATTCAGAATTGAAGAACATGCAAGATCTGGTGGAAGATTACAGGAGCAAGTAAGGATTACTGGCTGGCCTACTCTTGGCTTTTGTTCTAAAATATTTCCAGAAGGTAGCAAGCTAAGACTATGAACAGCATGTAACAATACCTTTTCATAGATTAGAGGAAAGTCAATTTGGCATTTTCAGAAATCTTAGTTTTCTCAGACGCTGGTAATAGTTCAGTGGTTTTATTGCTTAGAAGGTAAGATGTCTTAGGCTGGTTATGACAGGCAAGGACAATGACAGGCAATGTTACTTTTAGTCTAGAAAGCTAAATGTTGGGCCTCGCCTCCCTGAATCTCCTCCTCACTTCTGATTTCCTTGCAGGTACGAGGATGAGATCAACAAGCGGACAAATGCAGAGAATGAGTTTGTGGGCATCAAGAAGGTGAGACAATTCTGTAGGATGCCTATCACATTTGAAATAAGTAAGAGTGGAGGATGTCCAATACCTAAGCAGAAAGAGGTCATAATGTGGAGAATCAGGTAGTGGGCCTGAGGAACAGCCGGGGTAGAGATAACCCCCGCCCGATATTATCACAGACCTGGACTTGTCCAGACACTCTGCTTCTCTAGATCCCTCAGGACTTCCCGGAGTGAGGAGGCAGTTCTCAGCAAGTCAGACAAGATCACTTGTGATACCAAGGGGGTGGGGCAGTCTAGGGATAAAGAAGTGAAGAAGACCTCTTGGAAAATCCCCTCCTGGCAGGTGAGAGGGACTCGTCCTGAAAAGATTCTGACTTCATGATGTTCATGGTTCTTCCAGGATGTGGACGCTGCTTACATCACCAAGGTGGACCTTCAAGCCAAACTTGACAACTTGCTTCAGGAAATTGATTTCTTCAAAACACTCTTCCAAGCAGTAAGTTCTCTAGTTTCAACCAGGTTTACCGAAATGGAGAGCCTTTAAGCCCAAACCCACTTCTATTCAGAAGAACAGAGATATACCTTTCTTCTCCTGAAACCCTCTCCCTGTCCCAAGTTGTTCTTTAGTTTTAACATGGTAAGTCACTGAACTGTTATGCCTCGCAGGAGCTCTCTCAGATGCAGACTCATATCAGCGATACCAATGTTATCCTTTCCATGGACAACAACCGCAATCTGGACCTGAATAGCATCATTGATGAAGTCAAAAACCAATATGAAGAGATTGCCCAGAGAAGCAAGGCTGAGGCTGAGGCCCTGTACCAGACCAAGGTGAATGGGCCGATGCCTGTTCAGTTTTCCTAAAGTGTCTCTTCTTGCTATCGTGATTTTTCTCTTCCATTTGTGTGCATGAGTCATGGTGCATTCTGCCACCTCTGAATGACTTGATCTACCATATTTAGTATGAAGAGCTCCAGATCACTGCTGGGCAACATGGAGACAGCTTGAAAAATACAAAGATGGAGATTTCTGAGTTGAATCGGGTGATCCAAAGACTTAGATCTGAGATCGACAGTGTCAAGAAGCAGGTACTTGCTTCCTCCCTCAACTACTCAGTTATATGGAATGGGTTGGAAGATGTGTTCCTAATTTTGAGGCTTACAATCCATATGAAGGTTGTATCGTTATCCCTAGTTCTTTGGTGACTATGGTTTCTAGAGTTCGGCCATGATGCTAGGTTCTCCTTGGGGAAATTTATGAAAATGACCTAGTAAAGAAATAGATATAGTGGTCATGAGAGGTCTAGCCCATAGCCCAAAGTGAGACTTAAAAGATGGTGAGGAAAGGCAACCAGGAGAGTAGGCATCTGGAAGAACGTCAGGTCTGTAGACAGTGAAAGAAAGAGTCTTAACTTAGGGCCCAGAGAGGCTGCTGTATCACCTTTATTTAAGGAAGTTGACACAGTGATGTATTATCTCAAGACAGGTGAATGCAGGTCCTGTAACTCTCTGGGAGCCAGAGTACTGGCCTCACAAGGGTGGAGAGATCAATCTGAGACAGAAGGGCCAAGATGGAATTAGGTATTCAGAGAGTGTATAATATGCTGGATTCTCCTTTTCCAGATCTCTTCACTGCAACAGGCCATTAGTGATGCTGAGCAACGTGGTGAGAACGCCATTAAGGATGCCCAGAACAAGCTGAATGAGCTGGAGGACGCCCTGCAGAAGGCCAAGGAGGACATGGCCCGCCTGCTGCGTGACTACCAGGAACTGATGAACACCAAGCTGGCCCTGGATGTGGAGATTGCCACCTATAGGACCCTCCTGGAAGGAGAGGAAAGCAGGTGAAGAAGGGACCCTGGGCAGTTGGCCACTTCCTATGTGCTTCCTCCCTTGGACACTGGTTGCTGTTGAAGATTCAATCACGTGACTGCAACTTGTCCTGGGTATGGGGAAAGGAAAAGCACACAGCACAGGAGGAAAGGCTTGGTTTCACTTTGGGAGCCAGAGTCCCAAGCTCTTTCGTTTTTTTTTTGAAGGCTGTTGCATCTCTCTGAACTCTTTGAGAGAGAGCAATTTATTCTTCACCTGAGTGTGTATGTGTTGGTCGCTCAGTCATGTCCAACTCTCTGCAACCCCATGGACTGGGGCCCACCAGGCTCCTCGGTCCGTGGGATTTTCTAGGCAAGAGTATTGAAGTGGGTTGCCATTTCCTTCTCCAAGGGATCTTCCTGACCCAGGGATCGAACCTGGGTCTCCCACATTTCAGGCAGACTCTTTACCTGGGCTGGCTCAGATGTCATCTGACCTAAAGCCAATGCCTTTGTGATGTGGTGGGCATATTTACCTTGTCTAATTTACATGGAGATTTTGCCCTGTTAGTACTGATGCTGAGAAAAATGACCGAGTTCAGGAGGCCAGAGGGAATGGGATTAGGTTTCAGATGAAGCAGCCTGGGACTCCCAGGTGGGAAGACTCTTTAAAGATGGCTGAGAGGGCCTGGGGAGGCAGTCTGTGAAGCTGGCATCATGAGTATTATGCTTTTCCTTCTCCTTCAGGATGTCTGGAGAGTGTGTCCCGAACGTGAGTGTGTGTAAGTACAAACTGATTTCTCAGGGCTTCTTCTCGGGTTCAGGTCTTGCTGGTCTTGCTGGGTTGGAAAGGGAGTTGGGGTTGATGATAGCCGAGTGTTCTCTTGCAGCTGTGAGCACCAGTCACACCAGCATCAGTGGCGGCGGTGGCCGAGGAGGCGGTGGTTTTAGCTCCGGCGGCGGCGGCTACAGTTCTGGAGGCGGCGGCGGCGGCTACGGCTCCGGAGGCGGCGGCAGCTACGGCTCCGGAGGCGGCGGCAGCTACGGCTCTGGAGGCGGCAGCGGTGGGAGCCGTAGAGGCGGCTCTGGAGGCGGCTTCAGCTCCTCTGGAGGTCGGGCATCCAGCACCAAGACCTCCGGTGGCAGCTCCAGCGTGAAGTTTGTTTCCACCAGCTATTCCAGAGGGACCAGATAAAGAGGTCCTCTCTCCTCCATTAGCTTTCTCTCTCCATCACTACCAAATATGCTTCCGAGTGTCCCAGCCTTACTGGAGGAAGAAAAGCTATGGTTACACTGGCTCATCCTATTCCCTAGCTCTGTCCTTTCTGCTCTGATTTCCAAAGAAAAATTTTAAATCAGTGACAATCTCAGTCCCTCAGCTAGGACCCTGCTCTGTACTCTGCCCAAGAAACAGTTCAACAATCACTTCAAAGCACCTCCTTAAGTCAGCCAGAGGAGAGCTGGTCAGACCCACGGCTTCTTTGCCATGGACAGAGCACAAGCTCTGGACAGCTCCCTGGTATCCTAACTCGCACAGCAAGCTCTGTGCTGCTTTGGTTTTGTACATAAGGTGTAAGCCAGTTGTCTTTTGTGGAGAGGTCTTAAACTCCCCGTTTCCTGTGTTGCTGCAATAAACTGCATTTGAAATTCTCTCTGTGTCTCCATCTCCTTTGTTCACAGCACTGTCCATCCTGGATGGGTGTTCTGTGGGGACAAGACAACCCTGGAGCCCTATGGTGTGTGTGTGTGTTGGGGGGGGGTTGGGGTACATGAACATGAGCAAGGTGGGGACACTGGTCAGACAACATTTAACTTTAAACATTCAACATTTAACTAGAATGAACTCTTGTGCAGAGGGTGAAGGTGTCATGAGAAATAGAGAGACTAGGGTAGCAGGTTTTACTCATCTGAGAGGGCTTATTTGAAAAGGGCAGTGAACCAAGCAGGGTGGGAAAGAGGAATCTGGCATTGAAAAGAGGGGGAAAGTATTATTGGAAAAGCAGTTGTTTATGTGGAATAGCCAGTGATGATGTTATCAAAGAAGACTTGGGGCCACTTGCCCTTGTGCAGTAAAGCCCAGGTACTGACACCAGATTATGATGAAGGAAAGTACAGTGTTTACGCTGGGTGCAAACAAGGAGTCTGGGCAACTAATGCTCAAAAGGCCCAGACTCTCTGATGACTTTCTGGGAAAGGTGTTTGTTTGTTTGTTTGTTTCCAGGAAAAGGAAGGATTTATCACTTGCAGCAAGTAAGGAGAATATCAGAGATGTTTCCCAAAGCAGTGTCTCCCCCAACAGCAAAATTGGGAAAGTTTTGGAGTTTCTTAAATTAATTTATTTTTAATTGAAGGATAATTGCTTTACAATGTTGTTTTGGTTTCTGCCACACATCAACATGTATCAACCATAGGTATACATATGTCCCCTCCCTCTTAAATCTCCCTCTTACCTCTTCCCACCCCTCTAGGTTGTCACAGAGCCCTGGTTTGAGCTCTCAGGGAAAGGTTCTTAAAGACAGGTTGAGGGAGAGGGTTGCAGGGCATGTGATCAGCTTGTGGATGTTCTTCTGATTGGTTGGTGGTGACGTAATCGGGAGACAAGAGCATTAACCTCTGGTTCCAACTGATGTGGGATCTCCATGCTTGTGGTCAGCACATAGTCAAACTTCCACTTGGTGGGGATTTCAGTATTTGTAGAATAAAGTATATGACTTGGAGTATTATCTACAATCCTTGAGGAGGAACTAAAGGTCCTTGACTTTGTTTAAAGGATGAACTAGTCTTATTTTCTCTTGCTGGACTGTTTTCTTTGTTTCTGTGTTTTCTCACTTCTCTAATTAAACTGATTTTTAGAACCTGGGGAAGGGCTAGCAGGCTAGTGTAGGAAGAGGCTAAAGTTTTTCTGCAAACAAGAGGCAGGCTGAGGACCTAGGGGAGGGTTCTGTCATGGGAAGGGCCCCCACTAGAGTCCCGCTTGGCTACAATGAGAGGAGTGTGAGTAACATGGGGTCCACAGCTACTATAGTCAGAATACAGACTTAGGTATAGGGAGTTCAAGAACCAAGAGTGGGAATGGAGAGCTAGACATTCATTTTCTCTCTCTTTTAGGCCACCATTCAAAGTTCTGCTTAAAGTAAGAAGTTCATTTGTGGATATATAGCCCACACTGCTAAAGTAATACAATGGGATAGCATAGTGGCCAGAAGCACGAATGTTTGGAATCAGGTATTCTTGGGTGTGAACCACCACCATTAACGAACTCTGTGATAATGTGTAACTTATAGACCTTGCTACACCTCAGTTTTATTATCTCTAAAATGGAGATAATAATGCCTTCCTCATGGAAATTACTGTGAGAACTGAATGAGATGATGAATGAACATGGCTTAGCATATAATAAGCCCTCAGTGAGTTTTAATGATAATGGTGGTGATGGTGATGATGGTGATTATCTGGTTGTTGTGACCTTCCTTATTGGCCTCCACATAACTCAGTAGATGTTTGTTCTAAGGAATATCAGCTTCCTAGCAAAAGCTGAAAAAAAAGAGAAACCATGAAAAATTCTGTCAGTTTTCTGAGGATCAACTTTCTTAGGTTCCTATTAGGAAAAATGTTTCTAGCTCCAGTGTTAGCGAGGGCTGAAGGGACTAAAGAGGGCATAGATCAACACGAGTATCATTTAAGTATCTGTCAGTGAATCTATCCCTTCTTCCTGATCACCTTTTCATCAGAGCTGCTTCCTGTCTGACTGATGTGAGAGTCAGGAAGGCTTTATGATGGATAGAAAGAACAAAGAACTTTGATTCAGAGAATCTGGGTTTAATCCACTGTGGTATTTATGGGGCAGACAAAGGAAGATAATCCACAGCTTACTGAACAGGTGGATCCTTGGACAAGTCACTTGATCATTCTGAGCCTCAGGAGTCTTGTAGATAAAGTGGGGGTGAGGACATTTGCCTCTAGACATCAAGAGGATAAGATATGCAATGTAGAAATGCTTTGTGAACTGTGAGCTTGTCAAACAGTATTTAAATGAAATTAAAAGGGAGTGACGAATGAGTAGAAGAACATGGTTGATTGACAGGGCCACCAAGGGGAGAAGTATCTTGACAAGGTCACTGTGACACAGTGATAGCTTGTAGGGATAAAACATTGGTTTTGTTAGTGAACCCAAGTTGAATCTACTTCTGAGGCCTAGTATTTATAGGCCAAACATATAAGAGATGGAGACATGAACCAAGATATCTGTGTATTAGCTTGTGGGAAACCTGTATTTTCAGTGGCTGAAATACCAGAGCCACCCCACCCTGTTATCAAGATGCCTGGGAAACTAAATTAGTCACAAGGGGTGGCTTGGTACTTGTGGATTTAGAACAATGGGAGATGGAAGGCCTTGAGGGAGCTGGCTTCCTCTCCTCCATGGGAGAACAGACCTCTGAAATTACCAGATACAGTTCTGGGGACACTGTTGAATGAATAGTGATGTATTCTGGCACTCTGGCACACACTTCCTAATCTCTTTCTAACTTACAAGTTTCTTTAGTCATACGTCAGTATTGGGAATACCCTTGCTTGTTTCTTTTGAACCTAGGTTTTCTTGGTAAGGTCAGACATGAAACAGAAACCACTACAATTTATAGTGAAACTTATCAAAACTTGTAAGGTCACAGGACTATAGGAAATCTCTGTGTTAGTATATAATAAAGAACTAGATGAGATGGTTTGATAGCATCACCGACTTGATGGACCTGAGTTTGAGCAAGCTCCAGGAGTTGGTGATGGACAGGGAAGAAAGGCATGCTGCGGTCCATGGGGTTGCAAAGAGTCGAACATGACTGAGCAAATGAACTGAACTGAACTGAAAGAACTAAAATGAGTATGATCAAGCACTCAAATGCATTAGTACTAGAAGGACAGCAAAGGAAAAATCTAGATTCTGATCAGTTCAACAAATAGTTCCTGCACACATGCTGTATGTCAGGGACAAGTCAAACATTGGAAATACTCTGATGAGTGAGACATGGTCCTTGTCCTCAAAGACTTGGGTGATAAGAAGTATGCCAATGTGTCATTATGATGCACATAACCCACGCAATGATAGAAACACACACCACGTATGGAAATCGTATACACAGAAGTGAGAGTGATAACAAGTGATGCCTGGCAGGGTTTTAGAGGATAAATAGGAGTTTTTCAGGCAGACAAGGAAGGTCAAGACAGACAATGACATTTAAGGTAGAGGACACTCCAGGCAGAAGGAGTACAAGCAAAGACAAAGACAATAAAGAGTGAAATTGCATGAAATAATTGAACATCTGAAGGATTATAAGATTACTGACAGTAAATGAAGGTGAAGAGTTAGATTCAATCAAGAAAGGCCTTGTACTCATTCAATGGAGTCTAGGATCTAGATGGTGGGGTCAGAAGTTCTCAGATGGGGTTTTGGGATCTACTGGCTTATTACAATCTACTAAGGGAGGAAAAGGGGTTACATTATGCTACTTGTAAGAATTGAGCATGAACCACAATTTGTCATGTACTTGAGTATTTTTGTTGTTCAGTTGCTAAATTGTGTCAGACTCTTTGTGACCCCATGAGCTGCAGCACGCCAGGCTTCCTGAGACCTTCACTATCTCCTGGAGTTTGCTCAAACATGTCCATTGAGTCAGTGACGCCAGCCACCCAAATTGTCCTCTGTCATCCCCTTCTCCTTCTGTCCTCAATCTTTCCGAGCATCAGGGTCTTTTCCAATGATTGGTCTCTTCACATCAGGTGGCCAAAATATTGGTGCTTCAGGTTCAGCATCAGTCCTTCCAATGAATACTCAAGGTTGATTTCATGAGTTTACCCTAAGAAATTTGATTTGCCAATGGATGATCTACTTGTGGAAGTGTCATTTTTAAAAGATATTTTTTTGGGGAGAAGCTGTGACAGATAAGGAAGAGACAATAAAGTGATTTAATGATCGAGTGACATGGTTAGATTGGTGTTTTAGAGGGATCACTCAGACCAGATTGAATGAGTGTGAATGATAGTTGCTCAGTTGTGTCTGATTCTTTGCAAACCCATCGATTATAGCCTTCAGACTCCTCTATCCATGGAATTCTCCAGGCAAGAATACTGGAATGGGTTGCCATTTCCTTCACCACAGACTCAATTGGAGGGGCCCATATTGAAGGTAGGAAGACTTGTTAGAGGGTTATTCCAAAGGTGCAGGCAAAAGACAATCAAGGCTTGCATCTCAGCTCAAATCCTTAGAGGTGGCAGAGTGGCCAGAAATGAGGAGGAGGATCTGCATTCCAGAGGTGGTTAGGAATTGAATCATCAGGGCTTGGTGATGGATTGGATATGGGTTGGGGAGGTGGGTGAGGCAAAGGGAGGAGTAGAGGGTGGTTCCATGTTCCTGGTTTGGATAATAACAGAGAATACAGCAAGACAGCAGGTGGGGAGAAATGCTGAGTTACTTCTTTTGAGGTGTCTCCACTCTATCCATGTAATTATTGGGACTAGGGGTATAAACTGAAGTCATCAAAATTTGAAAGAGTAAACCATCAGATAACTCAGAAGAAGGAATAGAGTGAGAACTACAGAGAACTTCCAGTAGGAAAGCCAAAAACACATGGGAGAAATGGGCTAAAATGGAGAAAACTTAAAGACCACAAAACCAGTCACAATTCCTCAGGAGTTATTCAGCCAAGATACTGAGGTCCCCTGGTCTTAGTGATAACGTCTCAAAGTCTTAGACTCCTTATTTCATCCCTGGGTAGGTCCAATGTGGATTTGATGCTCGCAGCTAATTCAAGTAATAATATTCAGGAGGGAAACCCACTAATACAACTGTGTGATAAAAAGTCTTCTGTCTTCCATTACCAAGATCCTTTTCTATGTGGCAACCATAGTTCCTTGGGTATCCATGCACACACAAGCAAAAACGTGTGTATGTATTTACCCTCCTTTCTCACATGTCCTGTGGAATCTGTTCACATGCCACATCTTATGGCCCAGTCTCAGCATTTTGCCCTCACTTAAAGACATCTGCACACACCTCCTCTCCCTGGGTCTGGATACACGTATCATGTCTCCTCGTGTTTCAGCTGGAAGAACAGAGTCCTTCCCTCTGCCCATTGGCTGATGGAGCCTTGGGGCTTCCTTTGGGCTAGTATTCTTCCTTGAATGGTGACAGTGTTGCAGGATTTAGGTCAGTGGATGGAGACTTCCTTCCATGACTGGTCCAAGTTTCTTTGCATAACTGTGTGGCTGTTATACAGCCACCTCTCCAGTAGAGTTCTGAGAGTCATCTAACTCTAGAGAAGAAAGGACTTTCCTCCTTTTTTCCTCTTCACACAGTAACTCCTTCCTCTCCCACACTCCTAGGTCTAAGAGAACTGTCTAACACCCCTGGGAAAACAGTAGAATCCAGCAACAATTCCTACAGCCTTTGTCTCTCAGATCCTAGTTCAGCTTAGCTCAATTCTGCCACCCTTACTCCTTCCATGGGGGAGGGTCTCCACTAGCCTTCACAAGGGACTGTTCATTAGGGCTTGGAACAGAGAATTCCAAAGGTGGCCTTGAACCAGAACCCATGGTTTTGTATTAAATTTTAAAAACCATAACTTTCCAGAACAGTCTTAACTGAAATGGGGATCTTCTGTTGGTCCCTTGGAGGAACTAAGGGGAAGTCTCATAGTTCTATGCCCTGTTCTATCAAAAACATGCATGGAAATCTTAACAGGAACTTTGTAACATTGCTGAAAGTTTATTTTGAAAAAGAATATTCTTTGTTTAGACTAGCTATTCTAAGAGTATCGGTCTCATTGCCTTCTGTTTTTATAACAAAAATAAAATAGCACCCTTTTACTGTGCTAAGAAAAACAGATGGTACATCTTACAATTGTACACAATTAAAACAAATCAATACAACGTTTTAACTGCAATATAAAGGAGACACAAATTGAAAAAAAAAAAACCTGGTAGTAATACCCTATATACTTCACTTTGTATATTCTCAGGCAGGGCTCTGTTAGGAAATGTAAGGAAGCATAAGATGTTTGCACTGATGGGCAGAATCACCATGTGTTCAACCAGCTACAAACGCAGGTGTGCTGCATGTACAATCTAAATACCATTGATGACAAAAAAGTTTCCCGTAAGTTTCCTAATGAGGGGAAAATACAGACTTCTCTTGATTTACACAGTAGCAGCATTCCTCAACAACTCAGTGGATCTGCAAAATGAGCATAGCCACTCTGTATATGTGACATGGGTTGGGTTCTGAACTGAACCATATAAAAGGTGGAGCATTCAGAAGCTGTTCAGGAGATCCAGCATAGGATCATGCTGGGCCATACTCATCAAATCACTAAATGCCGCCCCCCACCCCCCAGCCCATATCACAGTGACAAGCAAAAAACTGTCCCCACAGATTTCCAAAAGATCCCTATGCTAATACCTCTACTTTAGGGCATTTGGGGAATGGAAATGTTTTTATTTTTTTATTTTTTAAATTTTATTTTTTTATTCATTTTTAATTATTTTATTATTATTATTTTACTTTACAATACTGTATTGGTTTTGCCATACATCAACATGAATCCGCCACAGGTGTACATAAGTTTCCACTCCTGAACCCCACTCCCACCTCCCTCCCCTACCATCCCTCTGGGTCATCCCAGTGCACCAGCCTCAAGCATCCTGTATCCTGCATCGAACCTAGACTGGCGATTCATTTCTTATATGATATTATACATGTTTCAATGCCATTCTCCCAAATCATCCCACCCTCGCCCTCTCCCACAGAGTCAGAAAGTCTGTTCTGTACCTCTGCGTCTCTTTTGCTGTCTCGCATACAGGGTTATCATTACCATCTTTCTAAATTCCATATATATGTGTTAGTATACTGTATTGGTGTTTTTCTTTCTGGCTTACTTCACTCTGTATAATCGGCTCCAGTTTCATCCACCTCATTAGAACTGATTCAAATGTATTATTTTTGATGGCTGAGTAATACTCCATTGTGTATATGTACCACAGCTTTCTTATCCATTTGTCTGCTGATGGACATCTAGGTTGCTTCCATGTCCTGGCTATTATAAACAGTGCTGCGATGAACATTGGGGTACACGTGTCTCTTTCAATTCTGGTTTCCTCCGTGTGTATGCCCAGCAGAGGGATTGCTGGGTCATAGGCAGTTCTATTTCCAGTTTTTTAAGGAATCTCCACACTGTTCTCCATAGTGGCTGTACTAGTTTGCATTCCCACCAACAGTGTAAGAGGGTTCCCTTTTCTCCACACCCTCTCCAGCATTTATTGCTTGTATGTTTTCAGAGCATCCAGGGGAGAATATGAGGCACATATTTTCAACTGTACTCTCTCTCCCTCTCTTTCTCTCTCTATGTGTCGAGGAGGAGAGATTGTGGAAAGGCCTTATCTCCATCTCAGAATATCTTCTATGGACCCCTGAATTATGTAACTGTTTTTAAAATTAATTTCTATTTCATTTGATATTAAATTTATTCTCTTGAGAGTTAGAGAGAAGATTCAAGAACAGAATCCCAAGACCACTCTGCTTAAGGACCAGAGTAAGGAGAAATCAGAAAAGAGTGTAAAGGACCAGTCACTGTGTATGGAGAAGCGAGAGAGCATGGTGTCATGGAAACCACGACAAGCACATTTTAGGAAGAAGAGTCAAGTGTGAGTGGAAGGTCCCTGAGGAAGCTACAAGTTGAGAGGACCTTAGAAATATGGATGGGATTTGGGCAGGGCTTCCCTTGTAGCTCAGTTGGTAAAGAATCTGCCTGCAGTGCAGGAGACCTGGGTTCAATTCCTGGGTCAAGAAGATGCCCTGGAGAAGGAAATGGCAACCTACTCCAGTATTCTTGCCTGGAGAATCCCATGGACAGAGGAGCCTGGAGGGCTACAGTCTATGGGGTCGCAAGAGTTGGACATGACTTAGTGATTACACAACTACCACCGAGGGATGAAGGGGACACTCCAAGCCCCTGTCCTTGTGAAGAGGGCATGGCTGACAGGCTGAGTACAGTTGGAGGTCAGAGAAGAGGTCCATAAAGTTGCTTCCTTGAAAGGAGAGTAAAGATGCCCGAGAGACATTTGGGTGGTGCTAGCAATTTTTGGTTGCTCCTTGGAAGGATGGATGCAGAAGCTGCCCTGGGATGCTATGTGTCACTGTGTTTGCCCCTCCCATATCTGCTGCAGGGAACGCGGCACTCCCTGCCAGCCCATTATCAGAGAAATGGTGCCATCTCAGTTAACTTGTGACCTTCCCAGGTTCACCTAGAGTTATCCCATCCCTCCCTGGTGCTCACGCCCTGTTTCCAATTTGTCAATACGCTCTGTTAGTTCTGTCCTGACAGTCTGGAGTGTCCTCTGCTGGTACGAAGGCTCCTTTACACACAGTGCTGGAACCTGTGCTGCTTACCCCAAAGCAGCAGCTCCGAGGGGCAGTGGGAGTGAAGAGTATGTAATTTGAGTGTTTCAGAAAGCTTCTTGGGAATAATAACAGAATAAAAATAATAGAAAGATTTTTTTCTTGTTTTTATTCTGTTGGTTGTAAAGACATAAGTAGCTAAACCCTTTTTCGTGCAGAGATCTCTGGTGGGAGGAAGTTCTCTCCCTTTAGAAAAGACCCTGATGCTGGGAAAGATTGAAGGCAGGAGGAGAAGGGGACGACAGATGGTGAGGTGGTTGGATGGCATCACCAACCAGATGGACATGAGTTTGAGCAAGCTCTGGGTGTTGATGATGGACAGGGAAGCCTGGCGTGCCGCAGTTCATGGGGTCACAAAGAGTTGGACACTTCTGAGTGACTGAACTTGGGTATTGAGTTCAGTCATGAGCATTTGGAAAGTCCAAATGACCCACTGAAGAGCTAGTGTGAGCTCAGGGGCAAGAACAGGAGCAGAGAAGAGACTTAATCAAAGGTGGCTGAAGGTGTGTGTATGAAGGTCACTCTCACTGAAGATGGACCACACCACTGTTGCAGAGTAGAAGGTCAGGGCTGTTCTTGCTTAGAAGTGATAAAAGTCACTCTGAAGGACATTCACTGAGGTCAAGTTGTCTTATGGTGGTAGGGGCTGTCCTGTGATGATGAGTTAACCTCCACTGGACATACTTGAGTTGACTGGCCTTTCTCCAGGCAGGCGTGCTTCAGAAGAGTCAAACCCTGGTTGGAACCACTTCCAACCTTGAGACTCACTCCTTCTTTTCCCATCACCTTCCCAAAGATTCCATATTCATTTTCCTTTCTTTTTCTTCCCTAAGTTTTGGAGTCAACTTTCAAAATATTTTGACCAACTGTTTAAAAAGTATAAAAGTTTGGTCTTGGTCTGAGCTGATCTGACAGGTGATCTGGAGAACACCTTTGTTCAGTTAAGAAGACACTGAAGTTCAGTCCTTGACCCTGGATTGATCATGGCAGGGTGTGCATGAGACAAGAATTGAGGTGAGGTGGTTCTTGCCCCATCCTCTAAGTTATAGGTCCCTAATTAACCTCAGCTATTTGGAAGGTGAGAGGGGTGTGTCAAGGGCGGGGGCAGTTTCTGGTTTAGCTTTCAGGATCCAACAACCTATACATTCCTATTCGCCTCCTCTCTGCTCTGTATGCAATGAGGCTGTTGATCAGTCCCTTTTGGTGTCAGCTTTAATTTCTCCTATTGTCAGCACAGTTGATTTCCTTTTGTTCTACACCTTGTGGAGCTGGAAGAACGTTCTGGGCAAGTGGAAAGGACACATAGTGCACCAACTCTATGTCCCTGAAGGAAGCAGGAGATGGTCCTGCAGTTGAAATCACTCCGATCAACAGGTTAACATTTGCGTATCTCCACTCACACTCTGCTAACAGAAAAGGTGTGTTTGGGATTAGAGAAACCCCTCTGGGCTCCAGGGGAGTGCCCTGTTTTTGGCTGCCTTTTCTTCAGTGATCTCTCTTGGCCTTATGGTGCATAAACATGTTGCCATGGTGAGGCTTTGAGAAAAAGGGTGTGGCAGGAGCCTCTGCTACCTCATTGTCACTTGTGACTTGGCACATGCCACCATGGAGAGGTGTGCAACTGGCAGGACCAGGGGGAGAAGCCGGTCCACACCACGGTGGGACAATTACCAGCCTGTGGTTATTGAGGGTCTGATGGAGCAAGGATTAGATTATCTTGACTCTGGACGCAAGCCATTAGCCCCTTTCCTGACCACCCACAGACAAATGAGTAGAAGGAGCAGTCAGTCTGAGGCCTTGCAGCCTGGGGGAATCTTGGCAGCGGAAGATTTAGCAGCTTGGGAAGGACACTGCTCCTATTTATTTCTTATTTTTTGTCATTGTGGGTAACAGCTTTTGGGGTGGGGCTATTTATTAAGCCCCTGCTGTTGGTCTTTCTGGGGCCATTCTTGGCTCTGAACTCCCATGCTGTCAGGGGTAGGGTGGCTGGGTGGCAGAGATGGCCCTGGCACTCCTTAGTCATGTGGCCTTGATGAGTCACTGAACTCAGTTTCTTCAACTTAAAAAGGAAGGAAGTTACCATCAGGTGGTCTCTGACAGGCTTCTAAGCTGTTAGTAATATAGACACTAGAATGGGCTGGAGGGCCTTTCAGAGGGGCAGAGCAGCATCACGAAAGCTCTGTGTGGGGAGTGGAGGTCAGGCAGAAGAGGGTGGAGTGGGCGGAAGTGGGGCTCACAGGAGGCTGTGGAGCCTGAAGGCGCTGGTGCAAGTTCTGGGTCTGCCATGTGACCACAGGCAGATCTCAGCAATATCTCAGAGGCTCAGGGTGCCCATGTATGAAATGGGTGGCTGGAAATGGTCGAGATGAAGTGACATCTGCGAGGGGCTCTGATATCCCTCCCACTGGTGTTCTTTCTGGAGAAGGGGCTGGAGTGGGGCTGGGGCATAAAGCAGAGGTGCAGCTGGGGGACCTGGGAGGGGCAGCTCCCTTGGGGACAAGTGAAGTCCTGCCTCTCATTCTTCTCTATAGCTTCATTCTTCAGGTCTTGATGCATTCAAGAGTCCTCTTTTTAAAAGAAATATGCATTCGGACTTCCCTAGTGGTCTAGTGGTTAAGATTCTGCATTTCCACTTCAGGGGGCAGGGGTTTGATCCCTGGTCAGGGGAAGTTCCACATATCACATGGGTAAACCAAAAAAAAAAAAAAAAAAAAAAACCCAAAACACCAAAAATCCCCCACCAGGATTATATAAAAGAAACACTCATCTATTGGAGGGAAGGATTATGTCTTAGCACCATTACCACTAGCTCTGTAGTGAGTGGCATGGCAGGTTAACACCCAGGCAGGACTGAGCTGACTACCAACTGGGACCTCCAGGGAGTAGGGCTTGGGAGGTGGGCTTGGGAGACTCAGGTAGGCCTGCACGGTCAGGTGGCAAGATGCAGCCTACAAAGTAGCATTTCTATTTTATTACCACAGTGTTGGAATTCCTAGCCATTTTTAGCCACTCCTATGATGAAAGTGAAAGTGGAGAGTGAAAAATTGGCTTAAAGCTCAACATTCAGAAAACGAAGATCATGGCATCCAGTCCCATCACTTCATGGCAAATAGATGGGGAAACAGTGGAAACAGTGTCAGACTTTATTTTTTTGGGCTCCAAAATCACCGCAGATGGTGATTGCAGCCATGAAATTAAAAGACACTTACTCCTTGGAAGAAAAGTTATGACCAACCTAGATTGCATATTCAAAAGCAGAGACGTTACTTTGCCGACTAAGGTCCGTCTAGTCAAGGCTATGGTTTTTCCAGTGGTCATGTATGGATGTGAGAGTTGGACTGTGAAGAAAGCTGAGCACCGAAGAATTGATGCTTTTGAACTGTGGTGTTGGAGAAGACTCTTGAGAGTCCCTTGGACTGCAAGGAGATCCAACCAGTCCATTCTGAAGGAGATCAGCCCTGGGATTTCTTTGGAAGGAATGATGCTGAAGCTGAAACTCCAGTACTTTGGCCACCTCATGCAAAGAGTTGACTCATTGGAAAAGACTCTGATGCTGGGAGGGATTGAGGGCAGGAGGAGAAGGGGACGACAGAGGATGAGATGGCTGGATGGCATCACTGACTCGATGGACGTGAATCTGAGTGAACTCTGGAAGTTGGTGATGGACAGGGAGGCCTGGCGTGCTGCGATTCATGGGGTTGCAAAGAGTTGGACATGACTGAGCAACTGAACTGAACTGAACTGATAGACAGTAAGAAAGTAGAAACATTTGCTTTCTGCTGGAAATTGCACTGAGTGCTACATGTGTTATTTAATTTATTTTAATATTTCATCCCAATTATTTTATTTACTTTTATATCAACTATCTGAAGTAAATAGTACTATTATGCCCACTGTACACATGAGGAACTAGAGGCCATGAAGAGATAGGTAATCCTTCTAAGGTCAAGAAGCTAATAGGTGTTGGGGTTGGGATTCAACCCAGGTGTGGGACACAAATCCGTTTCCTCATCCAGCACACAGAGTCACCTTCAAGGGTGCTTTAGCATTCGAGCTTTCCTCCCCCTCAATGGAGGGGGATTCTTTTCTCTTGGGATAATGTGGTCACTTTCATGCTGAGACAGAAGTCAAGGAGAAGATCTGAGAGACAGGAAGGGACCCCACAGACCCAGTGTCTAGAAGCCTGTGTTTCGACCACCTGGTGAGAACAAGGTGGCTCAGGATTGGCACAGCCTCAGCCCAGCCTCAGGAGCTCCATTTTCACACTTTCCCACCAGGATCTGCACAGAAGATAATAAGGAGCCCTCCTCTCTCCTTTGAGGACCCTGGTCTGCCTGGCACTGGGAAAGTGCTCCTCTCAAGGCCAGATAGAGAGGTGAGTGCTGCTGCTTAAACACCAGTGAGGAAACCTCACCTGGCGTCTCCCAACAGCCTCATCATCAGGGTAACCTAGACCTCCCCAATTCCGCTGCCCTGTGTTAGTCCTTCCTCTGGCTCTCAGGGGAAAGTGGTAGAGACTTGCTCAGTCCCTGGGCAGATGGTTGTTTGAGCTTTAGAGCAAAGGCAGAGTTTGCTTTTCTAGGATCATCTCAGGAACAAGCCCATTGGAATACGATGGTCTTCAACTTGTTGCTGGGGAAGCATTGTCCCACAAAGGTTAGGACACCAGAGATGCACCAGGGTCTTGTGGAGGGGAGGGACTGAAGGAACCTCCTGTAGGAACAAGGATCAGGAAGGTACAGAATAACCCTGGGATCCAGCTAAGCTCCATCTCCCAGCTGCTGATCTGGGCAGAAGGGAAGTGGAGGTGGGAAATACAGGAGGAGGATGACTGGTGAGGAAGAGATCGACCCCCAACGGTGTGGAAACTGTTAAAATACTGTGCAGACAGCCTGGTGTTGCTTCAACAACACTGAGATCAAAAGCAGGACAGGCTACTTACCCCCCCCCCACCATTTCTCTACTGCTCTGTGCTGCTCCGCCCAGGGGCTTCAAGCCCACCACAGTGTCTGCTCCTGGATGACCCTCCAGCCTCTAGGACACTCTCTAGCTCCCAGCTTTCCCACCACTGCTAAGACCAACACTGGGGAGTTTGGTGACTCCAGTACCGTGCTGGCGACAACCTCCCAAATGGCATCTTTGATTCACTTCTCACTTCCACGGCCCCCAGAGCAGGGCTCCCAGGGACCAGGCAGGAGTGAACGCCCCTCTCACTAGCCCTTTTTGTCAAGGCACATCTGGACTCAATGCTGAGCCCCCCTGAGCCTCTGCACTCAAAGAGAGAAACAGGAGGACCCCTGAAACTTGATCTTACAGAGACCTTGGCAGCTCCCTGCTGTCTCTTGCAATGATGTGCGAAGGGGGGCTGTGAGCTGAATCCACACTTTGTATAGAGGGGGAGGATGCCAAGCCATCCTGTCCTTTCTAGCTGGTGACATATAGACTTCCTGGAACATGAGAGTGGGCAGGGGGCTGCCCCTCTTTCTCACGCTCTGATAATCTATCATACTCCCTCTCCTCCTGCCTGCCTACACCCATAGCAGCCCTCCCCTCTGTGCCCCCTGCCCAGCATCCCCAACCTCTTGGGTGTGAGCAGAAACCCTGAGCATCCCGACGCAGGAAAGTCCTCTTCCCGTGGCCTCCATGCACAGTTGGGAAGCAGTGGCCTGAGAGAGATGAGTCAGCTGGCACATTTGAGGCAACAGTGTGCCGAAGCCAGTTCTGGGAGTCAGGCCTAGGGCTGGTTCATGATACATGGAGGCGAGATCAGTTCAGGATAGCGATGCATGAGCTATTTGGGTCATGGGCCCTGATGAGAATCTGGGAGAGCTCTCTATGTCTGTGCTCTGTCTCCTCAGTGAAACTTCACAGTCCCAGGCAAGCAGCCAGTTTTGCCAGAACTGCCCGGAGCCCAGCCATGGACAGCTCCATGGGCTCCAGTTTAATATCCCAGCTTAGAGTTTGTGGGCTGAAGACCCACAAACATGGCTTGAGCATTTGAGACGGTAATCTAAGAAACCAGATGGATATGGGGAAACAAGGGCACAGGTGTGACAGAGTGAAGGGGCACAGTGTTGGGGGAGTAGCACCCCTGGGATGGATCAGCAAAAGCTTTCCAGCGAAGGGGAATCTGACATAAGCAGGAGGAGGGGCACTGACACGGAGCCTCTGGTATCTGGAGAAATGCTGGGATCCCAGTGATGAGCAAAACAAAACGTGTCGTGGGCACAAGCCGTGTGTCATTACAGCAGACCCTCCCATGCCCCTGTTTCCCCATCTGTAATAATTCTCATCACATAGAACTGTTAGCAGATTGGAGACCAGGAATGTAAACAATATCCCATGAAGGACAAAGTGCTGTGGGATGGGAGGTATTTAAGATCCTGCCAAGGAGGCCAAATGACCAACTACTCCTGTCCCCTCCAAGGGCCAGTAACTCCGGATGCTGCATCTACTGCCCAAGAGGAAGGGGCCCTCCAGGGAGACTTGCTTGGCCACACTTGACACTCCTCTCTGCTGCCCACGGACAAGAGGACTTGTGATTGCTCAGTATCTGCACAGAACAGGGCAAGGGAAAATGTTGGCAATGATGTGCCTCCAGGGACTTGCCTAGACAACACTTCCCCAATATCCCAGTGCAAAAGTCTGACACTGTCATCTCTTTTTCTTACCAGAGTAACGTTATTTCTGTTTCAGAGTGAATGGCGTGGATTCTGTCTCTGAATTGGGAAAAATCCCCTGGAAGAGGGCATGGCAACTCACTCTAGTACTCTTGTCTGGAGAATCCCATAGACAGAGGAGCCTGGTGGGCTACAGTCCGTGGGGTTGCACTGAGTTGGAGACTACTAAAGCAACTTAGTATCCGCACATCATCACTCTTTCTTACCAGAGAAGTGTATTTCTGTTTCAGAGTGAATGGCATCGAGTTAAACCTACAGAGTGAAGTACAGACACTGTCCTGGCCCTCTGGGGGCACCCAATGTATGGACAGTGTGAACCCATGCCATGGCTATAGTAACAGGTCTCAGAGGATAGGCCCTGGACTGGGTGTGGCTGTGTGGGGCCCACTCTGGAAAATGGAGCCCAGGAAACCCTCAGCTTCTTACACTTTAGTGTTTAAGAGTCAGTTAAGGTGCTGATGTGGAGGGCTGGTGGGGAAGGCGGGCTCCATACAGACTCTCCCCCAATCCACCCTCACTCCAAAGACACAAACCTAAACAATCAGGGTATCGGGAAAGTGCCAGAAAGAGCAAAGATACTCTTCAGGTCAGTTCAGTTCAGTTCAGCTCAGTTGCTCAGTCATGTCCGACTCTCCGCGACCCCATGAATCGCAGCACGCCAGGCCTCCCTGTCCATCTCCAACTCCCGGAGTTCACTCAGACTCACATCCATTGAGTCAGTGATGCCATCCAGCCATCTCATCCTCTGTCGTCCCCTTCTCCTCCTGCCCTCAATCCCTCCTAGCATCAG